>NW_012110030.1:2607432-2619312 GCF_000951045.1 Mandrillus leucophaeus | reverse complement strand
GGGTTTCACCATGGTCTTGATTTCCTGTCCTCGTGATCTGCCCACCTCGGCCTCCCAAAGTGCTGGGATTACAGGCGTGAGCCACCGCGCCCGGCCCATGATGTGTATTTTTGAACATTTTGAAAGGACAAAAGGAGAAAACTATTTTTCTGAGAGATAGAAAAGTACAAAATGTAAAGTTTATTTTCCCAACACTGAAATATTACCTTTAGAATATTTTATAATGAAAACAATTGAACTATTGTTGCTTAAAAATTGACAGTATTGACAACATATTTTTGAAAATTGCACCTAATATTTCTATCTACTACTGTCAGGATTATGGTGGCAAGAATGTGTGCACCAGACTTCCTTTGTGTGTGTTTGTGACTGTTTTTGTGTGTATGCGTTTGAGACAAGGTCTCATTTTGTCACCTGGTCTGGAGTACGGTGGTACTATCTTGGCTCACTGAAGCCTCTACCTCCTGAGATCAGGTGATCCAACCACGTGAGCCTCCCAAGTACACCCAGCTAATTTTATTTGGTTTTTTTTTTTTTTTTTTTTTTTTTTGTAGAGATGAGGTCTCATTATGTTCCCCAGACTGGTCTCAAACTCCTGATCTCAAGCAGTCCTCATGCCTTGGCCTCCCAAAGTGCTAGGATTACAGGCATGAGCCACCACACCTGGCCATTTACGTGTTTAATATGACTTAAAGTGTGCAGTTACATTTGTATCTAGTACACATTTTTCAGAGCAATACTGAATATGATTCTGTATTGATAATTATCCTCTGGACTTCTGGTTATGTTTTCGTAATCACAGTCTCTCCTCTATGTTCAGCATGGGATTGTTACTAAAGGTGCTAATCAGTGACTTGCTTTCTAGACTTTTCCTGTTTTTTTTTTTTTGTTGTTGTTTTTTTTTTAAAAAAAACTATATTAATGGGTAAGATCAGTAATGGACTGAATAGGTGAGATCAGTAATGGACTGCAAGTCAGAAAAGTTTACTTCTTGTACTGGATTTGTTATTAGCTGGAGAGAAGATCCTCACAGATAAAATTCACGATTGACCCAAATAATTTCCTCCTTCCTTCCTTTCTTTTTTTTCTCTCTCCATATACTTTCTCCTCTTTTTCCTATATATAAACTAACTATCACCCTGGATCAAGCTGTGAATTAAACAATAATGTAGGAAAAGGGCCTAGTACAGTATTTGAAATATAACAGCTTCTCAGTAAAGAGTGGCCACTACTTCTTCCATTTTCTCTTTTCCCAACCTGTCTACATACCTTCCAGCCACAACCCTCATGCTTGGTTAGCTGTTACTTACAAAGCACAGGGTCAAGTGCACTATGAATCATTTGCAGAACATGACTTCAAAATGTTCATATTTTAGTTGACAAAAAACTCGCCACTTATATACACATCAACTCTTTAAGGCTAATTTATTGTAATGTTAGTTAAGTGGACAGTTGTATTGTGGGCCAAAAAATTAATAATCATAAACTGTTTTATTTAATATTGGTAAGTTACATTTTGTTTGCAGGCTTAAATTTTGTTTACAGGATTTAATGTTGACAAAGACAACTTTGTTAGTTGTTCTTGTTTTACTCTCGTTCATTTAAAAACTAAAGTACACTACAAAGTCTTTTAAATCTTCAATATTGTCAATATTGTTTCTTATTAATAAGCAAAATGTTTTTTCTGTGTTGTTACTATTAACATTTTCAAACACTGATGAAGAAAAGATATAAAATTAAAAATCTAAATATAATTTAAATAAAATCTGTCTCGTAATTAACATTTATTTTCTGTTTTTTCTAGATTGAAAATAATGAATATTTTATAGAATAAACCAAGAAAATATTTGGGTTACAATTCTTTAAGATAATACACACTAGTAACAGATAAAATTTAAGTATATAGCAGGCTTGATTTTAGCGTGAGATGACAAGTGTCTAAGCTCAAGTCATGGGATGTCACAAAAGTGAGATGTCTGTAACTTTTGTTAAAATATGAATATTGTCTATAGCACTATAGTTGAAGCGCCAAGATCAATTAAGTACTTTAGAGACTGAGAAGTTAGGAAATGAGTTACTTTTTCTGAGGCACTTTTAAAATTCCTGATATATGGCACACAGGAGGGTATTCTAAATCTTTGGATAGAGACAAATGAGCCTTCTGTTCTATTCGTTTTCTTTCCACGATGTGAACATTTAACACTATGCTGGGAGCTCCGCTCTCTAGTTGGGCTTCAACCTCACAGAGTTGCTTCTCTAATCCAGGGATATCTGATGTGATTTGGCTTTATGTCCCCACCCAAATATCATGTCAAATTGTAATCCCCAAAGTTGGAGGAGGGGCCTAGTGGGAGGTGATTGGATCTTGGGGGTGGATTTCCCTCTTGCTATTCTCATGATAGTGAGTGTGTTCTCATGAGATCCAGTTGTATAAAAGTGTGTAGTACCTTCTGCTGTGCCCTCTTCCTCCTCCTTTGGCTGTGTAAGACCTGCCTGCTTCCCCTTCTGCCATTATTGTAAGTTTCCTGAGGCCTCTCTAGCCATGCCTCCTGTACAGCCTGTGGAACTGTCAGTTAAACCTCTTTACTTTATAAATTACCTAGTCTCAGGTAGTTCTTTAGAGCAATGTGAGAACAGACTAATACAATATCTCTTGCAAGAATAATGATGCAGACACGAGGATGGTATTTTATTACAGAAGTACCTGGTTAGACCATTGTTAAGCTATGGTTTTATAATTTGTTAAGAATATAACAAAAAGCAAAAAAGCAAGATAAGAAAAAAGGGAGAACAAAAGTATTACTGACTTTGTTATCTCAAATTGCACGTGAGCATATTTGTTATCTGAAATTGTGTGCGAGAAGCCCTCTGGGCTTCTACATGATATATTGTTGTAAATATGCACTAGTCAAATGTCCAAAGTTTGACGATGTCAGCTTGCTGAAAAATACTATAAAATTTCCAGACTTATCTTTTAGAAATCATTTTGTGTAATGCATTTCTGTCATACTTTATTTATTCTTTAATTATGTCTAATAGTCATCCTATTAGAGAAAATGATTTAGTCTCATAACAGGCCTAATTTTTTTTTCTAAATCTTAATTTTATGAATAATATTGACCTATGTGCCTTTTATCATTTGTATTTGTATTTTTATCTATTTTTGCTTATTTTTATAAAACAGTAAGGGGGAAATGTAATAAAAGTTTCAAGTAATTACACATAGAATGTTGTGCAAAAAAGAGTGAGTCTGCAGAATATGTTACAGTTAGTATTTGTATTTGGATGTAAGGAAGTCCTTATGAATGGTGCAGAAAAGCTGTGTGACAGTTGGTATTATTATAATGGAGGAATGTCTCGCACAAGTGAGGTAGTGTGTAGGAGCAAGGATCTCTCCTGTGTGTATTCACCGGATTTTGTTTCCTCAGGAAGGACAACACAGTGTAGCATTTATTATCAAAACTCATTTGCTTGGAGATAGACCTCCTTTAGTTCTTGAGACTCAACCATGTAAAGATATAAGTTGGGAGAAAATTAGCAGTGCAAGGAGGGAAGGGAGGATAAAATAAAGGAAGAGCAGAGTGTACATCATTTCTTACTTTTTCTTTTTCCTGAAAAGCATAGTAGATGGAATCTTTTTTTTTTTTTTTTTTTTTTTGAGTTGGCTGGAGTGCAGTGGTGCAATCTCTGCTCACAGCAACCTCCGACTCCCTACTCCCTGGTTCAAGCTATTCTCCTCCCTCAGCCTCCTGAGTAGCTGAGATTACAGGCAGGTGCCACCACGCCCAGCGAATTTTTGTATTTTTAGTAGAGACAGGGTTTCACCATGTTGGCCAGGATGGTCTCCATCTCCTGACCTGTGATCCGCCCACCTCGGCCTTCCAAAGTGCTGGGATTACAGGTATGAATCCCTGTGCTTGGCCATAATCTATTTTATTTTTTTAAATAAAACATCATGATAAAATTAGAAAATATCTGCTCTGTATTTTTCAGTTTCCCAAATCTGGAACTTTCATTATATATAATAAAATATCCACATATTCTGTTTTATTAGTTTTCATCATGAATTTATAATTGAAATGGAAATTTTACAAGTTTCTAATTAGTAGGATTTTTTCCAATTTATATCTTCCTTTAAATAGTAAACAAACTTTCTTTGATAGAGGTGATTCTTAAGTCCTTTCTTTTAGGGATGTTTTTAAGCAGCGGAAGTTTTAAAGTCTCTTTTCTTAAGGATCTTATATGACTGCTCAGTTTAGATAAATGAAAAGGAATCGATAAGCCAAATTGCAAGGTGTGATTCTTTTTAATAAATTTTCTTTGAAAATAAATCACTACCAGATGGAGGGGACTGTAGACATCCCAATTGTTGAGGGGAACGGAGATGTGTAATAATTGGAAGGCCCAATTTTTTCTCCAGTTTTTATGGAAGATGTTCCTCCTTTAAAGAGAAACAGCTTTTCTGAGGGAGAGGTTAGTAAAGGTCTTGCCCTCTCTGCCTGTCTGTAGCAGAGGACTATAGGCATTTTCATTTTAACATAAGTTCCTGCATTCACAATTTCAAGCAGGTTGGTGGATGATTGCCTGCCTGATATGGTTTGGGTAACATTGGATAGAGTGGGCTTCCTTCTGCAAAATATTGGTCTTGCTTTCAGTAACTTCACTAGCATAATCTTTTCCTCTGGAAGTTTTAAGGCTGGAAGAGATAGCAGTTCTTGGGGTGTGAGGAGTCGTACCCTTGTTAAAGGGTACCTGAAGAAGAGTTTCACCTACGTGGGTTAAAATGAACTCCCTAGGCTGAAGAAGGATGCGTTAGTTTGGGAGAGGAAGCCTCTGGAGGTAGGAAGGAAAGTTTTTGGGAGAGAGTAAAACATTGCCAACAAACATGATTTTGTTTAAAGTCAGATGTGTTTTTGAACATAAACTTGGGAAGCATATTTCTATATAAAAAAATGATGTTAGTGTTTGTATTGCTGCATATGTAGCATTTGATTTGTGCTAATGACACACAAAAGCTCATAGGGGAGCAAGTGAGTATTACCTTATTTACTTTAGGCAGTACCTAGAATTTAGAAGACCAACATTTATAGACATTTTCTAAAATATTAATATTTATTAATTCTATAGAAAATAGAGATTGTCATGCCTTTAAAAGAAAACACTTGCAGAAAACTCAGGTTTATATTGGAGGTTTTTATTTGGCTTTTGATTCAAAAATCATTAGAATTTGTTGTAGTAACCAGATTAAAAAGAATCTAGGCTATCTAATACTGATATAGAAAATTAAATCTACCAGACACAGATAGCCCTGACCTTTCTCTCCTGCTGAAGCTGAGAATGAGTCTGGTGTGTTCTCTTGTTTGTGTTTTACCGAAGGTTACTAATCAGCCTTTCAAAACCGCTTGGCTCAAAATCCATTTAGCCCAGATGTCTCTAGCAGCTTAATTACCAATTTCTTTATAGGTGATTTAGGAGTGATAGGAATGAAAGGTTCCAGGGAGATGATGGCTAAGTCTTTGCTATTGACAGGTAATGTGTAAGTTGCTGTCACATTGCCTTGAAATCACGGTTAGTAGAGAGGGAGGGAGGAATCTACCTCAGAATTCATGAAATTCTTGGTCCTGGTTTAATGTCTTTGAGATTTGAAGACCCAAAGAATGACTCCCTAAGGTTTTTATAAATGGTAGTAATTGTAACTTAGCATCTCTGCAGTGTATAGAATACATGTATTTAAAAGATTTTGCTGACTAAGCACAAATCTATTGGATTTGTAAATTATTATTAATGATTAATTTGCAGTATTTAGAATATAGCATGCTTCTCTTTCCATTATAATGGATAGCTTATAACTGTCAGCCTCTGATACATACTAGGAGAAACCATTAAAAATGGTTGACAGCCTGTTTTGTTAAAATTCCATGAAAATAAGGTCTCATTTCTAAATATATATTCGTAGTGATGACTTTAATATTTTAGTCTTCAAATAGGATTAATTCATTCATTCATTAAAAAATGTCACAGTATACAAGAATAAATTGTGTGCTTTGGAATCTGAAGACTTATCCTTTGATCCTGGTTGTATTAATAAATGTATAGAACCTAGCTTAGTCATTATATGTTATTTGTAAAAGAGAGAAAGAAGATTAAAAATATCTGTAATTACTTCCAGCCTAAAGGTTATATGATTCATTCATTCATTGATCAGGCATTTAAAAATACCTACTGAGTACCAAAAAATACTGAATTTACTGAGCTCAAACAGCACACAGTGTAGAAGAGGAGATTACACGCAAATACAACTAAATTCATTTATTCATAAAATATTGAGCAAGCACTGTGGCACTGATGCCTAGCAGAATGCTGGAAATACCATGATGACTGTGCCACTCCATTCCTCAAAGAACTCAGGTCAGCGAGAGGCAATGCTTTCCCAGATCACTGCGATGTGATATTCTTAGTGAAGAAGGACATGTGCCCATGGTAGTATGGAAGTAGGTGAGTAGGACACCTTACGACACCTTACTCATCTGGAATTGGAGATGAGGAGGGGGTCAGGGAAGATTATTTTGGAGAAAGTTACTCCTGAGCTATGCCTTAAATAACATTTATCTGAGAGGAGGAGACAGGATTACAGGCAAGTTATGATATTTGAGGCAGAAGCAATAGAATGAATGAAAAATACGAGCAGCCTTGAAGCCTGGAAAAGGCAGGTACCACTAAATTCATCATGGAACCCATCTGCATTGTTTGTGTTTTTTTTGCATTTCTGGTAGTTTTTCATTGCAATCAATGTGAAACATTGTTTATAAAGTACTGATAAAATACTGTGTCATTTGGAAAGGGAGAAAATTACTTACAAATAAGGTAAAGAGGAGAGATTCATTGGAGAGGGGAGCATTCAAGAGGGGTGGTTTTACGGAGTTTACGTGAGGAGAGATGTAAGAAACATACCTTGCAAAAGGGTATTTCAGGTGATAAGAAAACCCCAAATCAGGAATGAAGTTTTTACTGGTAGCAGCAACCAGAACTGATGACCACATCTACCCAAGGCAGTGTCCAGGCCGGAGACGTTTTGAGAGCTACAACATTTGGCCACTGGTATACCTTGTCTAGAGTTTTTAACAGGAACGGGCTGGAACTACATTTAGAATCACTTTTTATCTTAAAATGTGTAGTTTCTGGGTAATTCACAATGGATATGAATTTGATTCCTTTTTTATTTGGTGAATAATCCTGAGTGTCTCACATATTTCAGTCTCAGTGCTAGGCACTGAGGATCAAATATAAATTGAATAGTCCTGCCCTCAAGAAGCTTCAGTTAGTGAGAGCTATTGGTGAGCTACTCAGATCTGTTCCTTCAACTCTTGCCCTACTCAGAGGTGAAGTTATGGCTGTCATGAACATGCCATCAGGGCCAACCTCGGTCTTTCACTAAGCTGTTTCATACTGAGGATATTATCAAAATAGGAGGGTTTAATGATCAGATTTTGATATGCTGTTAGGCTTACAGTTCAAACAGCCAAATAAGAGATACAACTCCCAAGTATCCTAGTCTCTCTGTTTCTTGGGAACATGAGTGAAGAAAACAGAGAGGCTCAGCTATTCGTACAGATTTTGAAACAGCAATTCTTTGGCTGGCTGGCTTTTTGAAGTAGAAATACACCTAACCCTAGAGCAAGCAGTTCTCCTGCATGCACCCCTCTTCATATGTTTGTAACAGTAGCTTAAAAAACTACCCCTGCCGAAGAGAATGCATTGGTCTATAAATGAAACTTGCCATATATATATATATACACACACACACACACACATTTTACATTCAGTGTGTATCTTTTCAGTGGAAGTATTTTCAGTTTCTCTTCCACTGGTGATTTTGTTCTATACCAGCTTACCTGGGAGCCCTAGTTTATAACCTTCACGTATTTGATCTATAATACTTCAAAACCAGTCCTAAGGTACCTGAAATCTCATAAAATTTATCTGCTTGTTTTCTCTCTATATACAAAAAGCATTTGAACTGCGACTTTCTATTTCTATAATATACCATGGTTCCAAAAGGTACGCTTTTGCTATTAATGCTATTAATAATAAAACTTTGATGAGTAACCTACCCCAGTTATTTATGATAAGCATCTCATAAACCATGCAGAACAATTAGCCAGAAAGATGAAATATTTTAGGATGTGTTTAGCAGTTTAAATTTATAATTAATGGAAGAAACTGAATTGTTTGTTGTATTTTTTTCTTTTTTTCTTCCTCTTGATGACCATTCTAGATGTGCTCTTGTTTCTAGAATGTTTATGTCAAGTATGGTATTTCCAGTATTTAAAAGCCAAATGTACCTATGGTAGCAACATAGATTTAAAATGTGAAGTATCAAGGGGAGAAATATGGGAGGCAAGTGTTTCCTGAAACACTAGTCATGCATAGGAATTACATTTCAAATTCAAGTCTAATGCAATGTGCGGCACTTAGTATTTGATAACAAATGAATGTTATCCTTTCTGTGGGTAGTGAATTAATAGTTTATTTCTTAAGCAACCAAATATGGTTCTCACATGAAGATAGTGTTATAGGAAATTTCTATTCTAGGGAAAAAAGGGTCAAATTTAAAATAGCAGTTGATTACATATCAAACTTCATTGTGCGAAGAGTTATCATATCTGGCAGTGTAAGCTCTTAAGTTCCCCAGCCCAACCCTTCCCACACTTCCTCCCTGTTCCTGTGACCGTGATTTCTTATACTCAGAACCACTGCGGTTAGCTCAAAACTCCATGAGTGGGGAGCAGATTATATGGCCACATTTTTGTTTCTCCCCGTCATTGAGTTTTTAATTCTAATTTTGTGAGTAGCTTCATAATTACATTTGAGGACATTTTTCAGTGAAGGAGCTTTTGTATTTCTAGAGGCAAATTTTGCGGAGGATTTTTATCCAGCCAGTGGCTACATTTTGCTAATCTCATGATTTCTTTCCATTTTAACACTTACAATGTGGCTAGCATAGATGAATATTTATTTTGCTTAGATTATTTAGGCCCTTTAAAAAAACTTTCTTAGACTCTTCCCCCGCATAAGCAAATGCACACCAACCACCATACCTACATATGCATTTGGATAAACAAAAATTTCCGGAGATTCTTGTCCAATCAAGATCAATGTAACGTGACTCGATCGTGAATGTCAACTTTTTATTTTTTTGAGAGAGAGTCTGGTTCTGTCGCCCAGGCTGTAGTGCAGTGGCACGATCTCAGCTCATTGCAACTTCTGCCTCCTGAGTTCAAGCAATACTCCTGCTTCAGCCCCTGAGTAGTGGGATTAGAGGCATGCGCTACCACATCTGGCTAATTTTTTTGTATTTTTAGTAGAGATGGAGTTTCACCATGTTGACCAGGCTGGTCTCAAACTCAGACTCCTCAGGTGATCTGCCCACCTCCAGCTTGCCAAAGTGCTGGGATTACATGCGTAAGCTACCGTGCCCGGCCTGAATGTCAACTATTATTTTGAAAAGATTATTGAAACACTCCTGATTTTGTGTGTGTGTGTGTGTGTGTGTGTGTGTTTGTGTTTGTGTGCGCGCGTGCTGATTGTGTGTGTGCGAGGCACATCACTTGAGGTCAGGAGTTCAAGACTGGCCTGTCTAACATGGTGAAACCCAATCTCTACTAAAAATACAAAAACTTAGTTGGGTATGATGGCACATGCCTGTAGTCCCAGCTACTCTGGAGGCTGAGGCACAAGAATCACTTGAACCCAGAGGGTAGAGGTTGCAATGAGCCAAGATTGTGCCACTGCATTCCAGCCTGGTGACGGAGGTCAAGGCGGGTGGATAACAAGGTCAGGACTTCAAGACCAGCCTGGCCAATATGGTGAAACCCCATCTCTACTAAAAATACAAAATTAACCAGGTGTGGTGACGCGTGTCTGTAGTCCCAGCTACTTGGGAGGCTGAGGCAGGAGAATTGCTTGAACCCGTGAGCAGAGGTTGCAGTGAGCTGAGATCGCACCACTGCACTCCAGCCTGGGTGACAGTGCAAGAATCTGTCTCAAAAAAAAAAAAGAAAGAAAAAGAAAATTCTACATCAAAACTTAGTAAATGGGAGACAATCTGTATATGCCTATGTGTGTATATATGTATAGATATTTATTGACATATAATTGATATGTGATCAACTGCAGATATCTAAAACCATAGTCTGATAGTTTTGACATATGCATAGACCTGCGAAACCTCACCACACTTGTAATTCCTCCCTCTTGGCTGTCTCTTCTGTAGCCTCACCAACATACTTCGCAGGCAAACAGTCATCACCCTGTCACTATACATTAATTTTTATTGTAGAATTTTATATAAATGGTATCCTACAATGTGTATACTCTTGTGCCAAGCTGACACTCAGACTAATTATTTCTGTATTCATTCATGTTGTTTAACATATCAGTAGTTTATTACTTATTGCCAAATGATATTCCATTACATGGATAGATCAGTTTATTTATCTACTCATCTGCCTTTTCAACAATTGGTGCTAGAAAAAGTGGGCGCCCATATGCAAAAAACACTAAGTTTGACTCATACTTTGCACCAGATACAAAAATTAACTCACGGATCTAAATGTAAATCATAATACCATAAACCCTCTGCAAAATAAAAAAAAAAAAAGAAAGAAAATATTTGCAAATTGGATTAGGAAATATTTTTCAGCTACAACACCAAAACTATGAATCCTAATGATGACCTACATTGCATTAAAATTTTCTCCTCAAAACATATTATTGGCCAGGCACAGTGGCTCTGGCCTGTAATCCTAGCACTTCAGGAGGCTGAGGCAGGTGGATCACTTGAGCTCAGGAGTTCGAAACCAGCCTGAGCAACATGGTGAAACCCCATCTCTACAAAAAATATAAAAAATTAGCCAGGTGTGGCGGCACATGCCTGTAGTCCCACCTACTTGGGAGACTGAGGTGGGAAGATCACTCGAACCTGAGAGGTCAAGGTTGCGAGGAGCTGAGATTGCACCATTGCACTCCAATCTGCATGACAAAATGAGACCTTGTCTCAAAAAAATAAAAATAAATTATTATGAGAATGAAAAATCAAGCCATGAACTGAGAAGTTTTCAAAAAATACTTAATTTTTAATCTTACAGAGAAAAGGTGACAAACAGTGTAAGTAATATTGTCATATGTGTTTTATAGAATATAGATTTAGCTTAAAGTTTTATGAAGCTAAGTACACTGAAGAATGAGAATTGAGAGCCCAGATAATGAGTCCTCAGTACTTTTACAACAGAACTATTTTATCAACCTTATAGCTTATTGATGCCTATAGGAAATTCTATTAAAATGGGAAAATCAGAATCTGTCACTGTCACCATTTGGGGTATATACCTTCATCTTCAATCTCCTCTTGCTTCAGATGTATCAGTTACATTTGTTTCCATTTAACAGCATTTCCAATTGATATTCGGTTATTCCCAGTTTGTGGTTCAATGATAGGTCTTTAAGAAACTTATCTTTTAAAACTCTAGTAGGACTATAAGTAACATTCTGGCGATGTGATGTGCATTTTTTTCAAGATGAATGGCCTTTAAAGGAGTTGTAGTTTTGCAAAGCATCTAACTTTGGCACTGGAAACATTTAGATCACTAAATATATATAAATATGTATGTATATTTAGACATCTCAAGCGTTACCCTTACCCTTTTCAGTGGTGCCAACACCACTGCTGAATGGGGGAAAAAAACATCCAAGGATCCTTTCCTAAAGACTTTGTTAAAATAATGAATTTTTGAAATTTGAATTTATATATCACTGATGCAGGAATTTTCTGAGTCCATTTGCGAGGTTCCAGCTGGTGATGTGCCCCCCACTGTCCACCCC
>NW_012110030.1:2601736-2602732 GCF_000951045.1 Mandrillus leucophaeus | reverse complement strand
AAGATAGTGTTATAGGAAATTTCTATTCTAGGGAAAAAAGGGTCAAATTTAAAATAGCAGTTGATTACATATCAAACTTCATTGTGCGAAGAGTTATCATATCTGGCAGTGTAAGCTCTTAAGTTCCCCAGCCCAACCCTTCCCACACTTCCTCCCTGTTCCTGTGACCGTGATTTCTTATACTCAGAACCACTGCGGTTAGCTCAAAACTCCATGAGTGGGGAGCAGATTATATGGCCACATTTTTGTTTCTCCCCGTCATTGAGTTTTTAATTCTAATTTTGTGAGTAGCTTCATAATTACATTTGAGGACATTTTTCAGTGAAGGAGCTTTTGTATTTCTAGAGGCAAATTTTGCGGAGGATTTTTATCCAGCCAGTGGCTACATTTTGCTAATCTCATGATTTCTTTCCATTTTAACACTTACAATGTGGCTAGCATAGATGAATATTTATTTTGCTTAGATTATTTAGGCCCTTTAAAAAAACTTTCTTAGACTCTTCCCCCGCATAAGCAAATGCACACCAACCACCATACCTACATATGCATTTGGATAAACAAAAATTTCCGGAGATTCTTGTCCAATCAAGATCAATGTAACGTGACTCGATCGTGAATGTCAACTTTTTATTTTTTTGAGAGAGAGTCTGGTTCTGTCGCCCAGGCTGTAGTGCAGTGGCACGATCTCAGCTCATTGCAACTTCTGCCTCCTGAGTTCAAGCAATACTCCTGCTTCAGCCCCTGAGTAGTGGGATTAGAGGCATGCGCTACCACATCTGGCTAATTTTTTTGTATTTTTAGTAGAGATGGAGTTTCACCATGTTGACCAGGCTGGTCTCAAACTCAGACTCCTCAGGTGATCTGCCCACCTCCAGCTTGCCAAAGTGCTGGGATTACATGCGTAAGCTACCGTGCCCGGCCTGAATGTCAACTATTATTTTGAAAAGATTATTGAAACACTCCTGATTTTGTGTGTGTGTGTGTGTGTGTGTGTGT
>NW_012110030.1:2541192-2595971 GCF_000951045.1 Mandrillus leucophaeus | reverse complement strand
CACCCCAACCTCGCTCAGCCCTGGGAATGCTGCTGGAGGCAGTAGGTCCGCTGAGTCTGGCTTGCACACCCGCCAGGCCCATGGCTGAGCTGGGTGCGCCCTAGCCCACCTGTATTATAGCTTGTACCCACATTTGGGGGTTCCTGAGCTCTTATCCTGTGTCCAAGAAAAATGAGGGTAGGCTGACAGTTGAAGGGTGAGGATGGGCGGAGAAGAATTTTATTGAACAGTGAAACAGCTCTCAGTTGGGGGTAGGGCTGGGGTGGGAGGATTCCCTGCCCTTTCAGTTTTTTCTCAGTGTGGCTGGGTCTGGAGCTTTTTATGAACTCAGAATGAGGAGTACGTGCTGATTGGTATGTGAATATTCAAAAAAGATTAAATCAAAGACACCACTCAAAGGTGGGCAGGACGGTATAGAAAACTAATTAGGAAAGGGTAGGGGTAAGTAAAATAGATGAAGGGTGGGGATCAATCAGAGGAAAGTGCAACAAATGGGAAGACGGGTTCTCAGTCTGGTCCAGGGATTTAATTTTTAGCTTGGCTTTCAGGCTTTAAACTGTCTTCAGCTTGGAGGTGGGATTTAAATGGGGATCCTCCCCCATCTGATTTGGCATTGGACTGCCTCCTTTCACTATCGTCACCACGGCTAGGGAGTGTTTGTTTTTTTAGTTGTGTTTTGTTTTGTTTTGTTTTAAGGAATACCTTTCTGCATCTTTATTTACACTTATGCTAAAGAGTGCTGAAGAATTTGTCATTTGAATCCAGCCTATAAACTGTAACATCAGAAAGACAGATGCATTTACCAGTAGAGATTTCCTTCTAAACACTGGGTAACCCCTGTTGTGAGGAACATTTTATGCTCCTTATACAGGCACAGCTTGATAAGTGCATCACTTTGAGAAACCACAGTTTACGTGAAGTCTTTAAAGGGTCCTGTTTGTTTGATGGTTGGGTGTGGGAAGATAACTGCAAAGGTAATTCATCCTTTCCATTGCTATATCGTCTGCAATTTACTGAATGACTTTGTTCAGCTCCTCTGCAGGGTTATATAGCTGGATACTCATCTATACATACATTTTTAAAAATTTAATTATATGTTGATTACTCTTAATATGAAAGAGCCTTGACAGTGAAACAGGGTGTATGTATGTGTGTGTGTGTGTGTGTGTGTGTGTGTGTATAGATATATAATACATATATTTTAAGTTGGTACTGATCATTTGACTTGCCCCTGTCTAAATTACCTGTGTTTTCTTCCACTCCCCCCATTTTGCATTTGGCCTTGTTATCAACAAAGTTTTAAACTTGGTTATGGCCAGATAGATCATGTTATCTCTTAATGATTTGCATGGAGTTTAAAAATTCATCTCATTTTTATAACTTGGTTGATCTACATGTACAGATTATAATTTTTTGAATTGAGAGATTACAAACATTGTTCAAATAATAATAAACCCACAAAAAGCTGAATGATTACTTTTAAGGTTATATGAGTTGAGGCAAGCTTAAAACATATTTCTTTCATCACTAAGAAAAGAAGTAAAATCTGTTTTGGATTTACATCTCCCTTGACATTCTGCTATCTTACTTGCTTACCTCATATAGACTTTCCTAAGACATTCTTGTTAATGATACAGTTGAAGATAGTAGGAATGAAATCAATACACTATTACTTTGTTGGAGATACACATTGGTTTTCAATAGACACTATTCTGCAAATTAATGTTAATTGCTCTAGGTAGAGAGAAACACCTTATGAAGTTAGAAGCTATCCATGTACATTGATAATGTTCTTTGAGAGTCGAAATGGTGTTCTTTGAAGGTGACTTCTCATGGGCTAGTAAATGAAAGCTGTGAGAGCTAAACTGATGGGCTCAAGCAATCAACACAGGTATCAGTTTCAAAGGTGATAGAGGGATTCTTTTGCAGTCCCACTTTATAGCACGTTTCTTAAAGTTGTGACTGAAGCTTAGGCTTTGGGACTATTGCCAGCATGGTTTTGGGTGCAGAAAAGGAGTGAATCTGTTGGGTTTCTCATCCTTGAGAACTGAAATTTATTACTTTGTCCTCCTGGTGGGAACATCCACAAAGGATGGTGTTTAAGGATGATAACTTCTGGTTTCTCTTTTCAGGTGAAATAAGCATAAACCTAGCTCAAGAGCAGGTTTTAAAGTGATAGTGCATTGCATTAAGTAAAATTTGATTGCACATGACACAATATGAACATTCGAATTTTTAAATTGATATATAATAGTTCATATTTGAGGGGTATATGTCATATTTCGATATCTGTATACAGTGTACAATCAAATTAGGATAACTGGGATATTTATCACAGCAAACATTTATCTTCATGTTGAGACCATTATAATTCATTTCTTCTCACGCTTTTAAAATAACGAATTACTGCTAAGTATAATTTTTCTACTGTACTATTGAATACTAGAACTTATTTCTTCTAACTGTATTTTTGTTGATTTTGTTCTTCATTAATTTTTTCTTTTCTGGGAAAATTAAAATATTATGTCATCTCAGTCAGAATAAAAACAATTTGGCTTAAAAGAAATAGAAACAGGTAAAACTTCAGTTAATTATTAGACTATATGTAAATGTGGGCGAGTCATTCAGATTTTAAACACAGTTGTACTTCTTGTGAATATTATTAAATCATTAAATGTATTTTGAGTGTTTCATGTTTACTCAATTGATAAGTTCTGATGAGTATATATTGCCTCTAAAGGAATTTCGAGTAAATTTGAATTTTTTTAGAACGCCAAGCACCATTTTGTGGCAATTGCCATTTTGTTTCAGTTCGCCATTGCATGTAAGTCAAATCATGATTACATGTAAGATAAGGTGTTATAAAGGAAGTTCACCCTATTTTGGTAACATTAATATGAACACTCACATACTATAAACTAAATGGGTAATGATGACAGCTGTCCTAAAATAATAGACATCTTTTATTAGACAAAGTTTTGTACAATAGCCCAAGCCAGTTGACTGGCTGGGTTCTAGGCTTAATCTAGTCTGCCATGAAAACTGTTTAACTATACATTTCAGAGAGATGAAAATCTGACACATGTGAAAAGGTATTTCTGAGCTCTCCATCAGAGCAGGCCTGAAAGATGTCCAGGCTATTTCAGCTCTCTGGGAGGTGCTAGATGGTGAATCCAAGGTTAGGATGTGGCATGTGGCGTGGCTCTGTGAGACTTGCCTTGTTGGCACCACATCCTGAGAGGGAAGAAAGGAGGGAGAGACTGTGTTACTGCTTCTTGGTGATGAATCACTATTAGGAAATAGTACAGGTGACTCAGCTCATGTTTATTCTGCCTGGCAAGGCCGAATGAAAAACAAAAAGGAGAGAAGATATAGAGGAAGAAAATAAAGCATCTTTAATTGTCTCTGTTTGCATGAGAAAATAGCTAATTACCGATCCTGGAGGAAATGCTTGAGTATTTAAAGTTCAAAACAGTCAAACCTAGGTAGGAAGGCAAGGCTTGCTTTGTCTGTCTCTCTGCACCTCTCATTTTTTAAAATTGTCTGACACACATCATTATTTCTATATTGGGAAAAGAATCAAAGGCTCACTTATTATAGCAGAAATAATAGATTAATTAGTTACATAATTTTTTTTCAGGCTTCACAATTAGTAAAACGTTCTCCAAATTTATAATGGTGGCATAAAGGAAACAAAAAAATTATAGTAAACTTAAGTAAGCAGAAAATGATCTTTACTTCTATGTTTATTTCCTTATTTCTTGATATGTATACATACAAATTAATAAATATATATATACACACATATATGCATATACACATATATGTATAGTGTACACATATATTGTATATATACACATATAGTGAAAGTGACCTCTTATAATATAGTGAACCCTTGTATATATGATAGTGGATTCCTTGGATAGGAAAGAAATGCATGGTTATATTAATTAAATGCATATTTATTCTAACAGATATACAAAGAAATATAAAATACACAAGTATGTATACATGCAGATGTACATTTAGCCTTTGGTAATTAAATACTTTCAACACAGTATATTTTGGTAGCCTTTAAATATCCTTTATATACTTTCAGCCATTTCCAAGGATTAGAAAGTCCATGATTGGCCACAGATTTTTGTTGTTGTTAGTGTATATTACACATTTCGTCACAGACTGTTAGAAAAACATTCATGGTTAAGTTTATTCTGGTGTTTTGCAACAGAATTTCGACTTTGACCCATGGTGAGTAATCAAACATGACCCAAATTAGTTCTGACATATGCTCTGGACATAGTAAAGTTAAATGCCGCCTAAGAGACCAGACTTAGATGCACAAAATGCCTTTAATCTGCATTTCATTGAAGAGACCTTTGAATAAATTTTTAGCTTTCTCAGTGACAGAGTAGTGTAAGAATGACAGAAGTCTTAAGCTGGGCGGGAGAGCTTGAAATTCTTGCCTTCTGTGCTGTAAAACAATATAACAGCCCAGATGTTTTCCCAAAGGGTAGCATGCTTTTTCCAGATCTGCCAAGACATATTTTTTACATCCATCTATCCTTGTTCCACATCAGAGAAATGAAGATGTCTTCACTGATCTGCATCTGCCCTGACCCATTTCTGTACTCCCATGCTTCCCCAAGGGTGCAATATAAAGTCCAGGATGGACCTTGACCTGTGGTCCAGTGGAACGTTGATCAGCCTTCTTATTTGTTGCCCACTTTCAGTCCATCTGCAATCTGTGCTCCAGTGCTTCCTCTACACGTGTAGACTCTCTTTCTAGATGTAGACAAACCATCCTTCCCCTTACTTCAGATTTCATTGACATCCTCATTGTCCCTGCCTGACTATAGGAAACTGCATTCTAAGTTGTGTCTAAAATAAAAACAATATCCCATTTTGGAGAGATGTCCAAAGGAAGATGATAGAAGGCCAGAAGGCGGCATGATGATATTGCTGCCGTTTAAAGCCAGTGTTTCTCTGAGAAATGTGGATTTAGTGTTTAACATCAGATTATCCAAGGGGAAATACACATGGACTCACATAAAAATCTTCTGCATTCACTCTCAGCTTCCCAAAGCTAACATGTGGGTCATCACCAAGTAAGAGTTTATTTGCTGTTACTCCCTTTTAGTCTTTTTTTTTTTTTTTTTTTTTTCTCGCACATGGCCAGGCTGGAGTGCAGTGGTGCAATTACAGCTCACTGCAGCCTCGTCCTCCTGTGCTCACATGATCCTCCCACCTCAGTCTCCTGAGTAGCTGGGACCACAGGTGCACACTGTCATGCTTGGCTAATTTTTAAAAGTCTTTTTATACAGATGGGGTCTCACCACGTTGCGCAGGCTGGTCTCAAGCTCCTAGGTTCAAGTGATCCTCCCACCTCAGCCTCCCAAATTGCTGTGCTTACAGACATGAGCCAAGACACCTGGCCCCTTTGAGTCTTAAATATTTGAGGAGGCATCTGACTTATTCTGGGAAATTAGTAAATAATAGTAGGAGAAACGTTATTCTCTTGATAAAGTAACATTTCGCAAATTAGAAGCAAGCATCTGGAGGAACAATTTTATATATATAGTGTATATATACATAATTGGATTTTCAGTAGGTAAGTCGTATATACTCATAGGTACAAAGAGACTTAAGTTTCAACTTGATGGACTCTGATCCCGGATCACCTTACTCTTCCCACACCAAAGCCTGTAAAAATGATAGAAAGCATATAAAAACACAAATATGTTAGTGTTTTATGGGGTTTGCGGTCCTCAGTGTGCGGCTTCATATATTTCTCTGACACCCCTACAGTGCTTGGACCAACAGGTCAAAATGAACAAATGTGTTGGACAGTGAATGAATTCCTGTCCCAGGATTAGCTTTCCGTTTTTTAGCAGAACCGTTATAAAATTGTATTTCTGTTAATACCTAGCCATCTAAATCTGCTTCAATAGCCTGGCACTCAAAGTCCATTTCTTAGCCTATTAATGTGTCACAATTGGACTTAGGATGGCCTCTTTGTCAGTCAAACCACTTTTCTTCTTTTTCTAGACTGGTCATATACCTCTCTGTGTTCCCAGTACATGCCACACTCCAAGTTTGAGTTCCTTGACCCAAAGGATATTTATTTATAGCTCATTTAGAGGAAGAACAAGGACTTTTTCCCTACTTTTTACTTTCCCATATTTAAAATATTTCTATATTAAAATCCATTTCTGTGATATCAAAACATGAGAATAATCATTTTTTCTATTTCTAGCAATATCAGATTTATTTCTCTTCTTCATAACTCAGAATCCTCCTTGTTAACAAAGCTTTTATTTATTTTTTTAAATCCTTCCTTCCCCAACTATAATCTGTGGGTTGTTTTGTTTTGTTTTGTTTGAGACAGTCTTGCCCTGTCGCCCAGGCTGGAATACAATGGCGTGATTTTGGCTCACTGCAACCTCCGCCTCCTGGCTTCAAGTGATTCTACTGCCTCAGCCTTCCAAGTAGCTGGAATTACAGGCGTGCGATACCACGCCCGGCTAAGTTTTTGTATCTTTAGTAGAGAGGGGGTTTCACCGTGTTGACCAGGTTGGTCTCGAACTCCAGACCTCATGATCTGCCCACCTCAGCCTCCCAAAATCCTGGGATTACAGGTGTGAGCCACCACGCCCGGCCAACCTGTGGTCTTTTTCTCTCTGAATTTCGCAGGAGACTGGCCCCCTTCTTTCTTGTACCATACTGTAGGTGGTACATCTCCGTAAGTTAGGATAGAATTTACAGGCAAACAAAAAGGTCATAGCTTATTAAAATCGGGTTATATAGTTTCTCTGAGCATAAGCAGAAAGTTCTTATAGGGCTTTATGGTTAGAAAAAGAGAACATACATTTTAGACACTTGATCTTAGCCAAAAGGCTGAGAAGCGATGAGAACATGCATTTTAGAATGCCCAGTTGTGTACCTGTCATAAAGGTACACTCCAGTTCCCCTCTCTCATTTCTTTTCTGTAGCTTTCTTATTTATTATTACTGTCTCCTATTAGATGGTATAGTTGATTGCATAGGGTAAGTGTCCAATAAACGATTGATAAATGAAAGATTGACTTAATTAATTTAGAATGGAATTAATGCATTCAACTACTTCAACATATCAGAAGATATATGAGAGTAAAGCTATTTGCTCCTTTTTTTCATGCCACGCCAGGGGACTCAGGCCCATTATGTGAGCTCTTTCAAACTGCTTGAGGTCAGAGCAACTCTACACTGACTATTTTCTGCTTCCCTACAGGGCTTTCTACTCTTTGTGTTTTCCTTTTTGTCTTTCTCTAATATTTCTATAAAGGCACAGTTTAACAAAATATGTGTCATAGCATTTTTAAGTTGATTCGGGATCTGAGTTTAGTTGTAATCTGTAGGGTGCCATAATATACTTTGCAAAGCAGGTCACTGGTGTTTTGCTCAAAACTCTTGGTTATAACAAATTTAACCCAGCAGCCATTCTAGTGATTCTTCATATTCTGTGGTTTAGCTGGGCAGTTATTCCAGTCTGGGCCAGTTCAAGTGATTTACACTGTCTCTGTCATGGATCTGTGGTCATGTGGCAGGGTAACTATGGCTGCGTAATGTGGAATGTGTCTGGGATGTGGCATGCTATTGGTTCTAGCAACAGAGGCAATTGGTCTCCGGAAGTGTTGGTCACACAGTGGTAGTCATGGGGCTCACAAGCAACCCCAGTGCTCAGTGACTTGCCAAGTATCTACTTGTGACACATTTACTAATGCCTCATTGTCAAAAGCAAGTCATATAGCCAACTCAGAATTAAGTTCATGACCATTTTCAGTCCACCACAGAGAGTGAAGTGAGGGTAGGTATTCTCGGGGCTGTATTTGGCTTCCTCCTGCCTCCGGCATTGCTCATGAACACCTCAGAGAAGGGTCATCATCCATATTCAGTCCTAGCCATTGTGCTACCTACCTGATCTGGTCGCTGGCTGGATTGCCTATTTGCTTGGCCTCCCTTCATCATTAATCTTCTCCTGAAGCTACAAGAAGTCTCCCAGGGCTGGTTCTTCATCCTCTGAAGAGTACAGTGAAGGTGGTTGGTGTGAATGCCTCTGTCCTCTTTCCATGCACCTCACTGAGGCTTCTTTATACAGCGCTCTGGGAGAAAAGTGGATACCAAATCCAAAAACACACGTCACACTCTGTCAAAAACTCTCCCATGCTGGTCAGCTTTGACACAGCAATAAGAGAAACCTGCTAATACTTTGCCTTTTTGACAGGCACCCCCAAACCATACAATGATTTTTCCCAGAGAGAAAGAACCCTGTACTTTCCAAAGATCTGCTGACTTTTCCTATTCTCAGTTTTGTGTGTAGATGGGGTTTGGATTTGGATTTTGCTAGGGTTGTGATTATTAGTAATAGGTCAGTTCTGTCTTCCGTTAGAAACCCTGCAAGGAGGTGCCTGTGACCATCGCCTGACAAAAGCAAGGTGATGGTTACAGGCCCCTGGTCCAGGTCATTGATAGCTTCCTTTAAAATAAATGATGGGAGGGGGGATGTATTGCCAGTCATTGTTTTCAGCTTGAATCTTAGCTACAATTGAAGTACAACCAGAAAAGTTGTTCTCAAATCCCAACATAGATTATTTTATCTACACTTATTTGCTTAGTTCAACACATGGTCCTTTCTTTAATTGGAACAGGATGACTGGATCACATTTCTGGTTTGATCTATTCCAGGCTTGATTCTGCTGATTATATGTTGATAAAGTCTGTGAAGGTTTATTCTAGGCAAAAAGAGGTTGCTTTGGTCCTCATAGTCAACATTTTGTGGACTTTCTTCATTATGTTTGGAAAATTGAATTATTATACCTATAAACTTTATAAAGGTGTTGTTAGCAATTTCCAATTAAAACTAGTTAATGGTTCTCCTTCATGATGAAGTGATTGAAAATGATCATGCTATTTCCCTCACAGATTGTGATCTGAAGCTACTTAAAATGACTGGTACTTCAGGCTGCTGAAAAATTGTATCACTCTTGCATCCTTGTTAGTCTTCTAAATTTAAGAACTATTAGTCTGTATTTAAAAAAAGGAAAAGAGAAAGAAAAAAGACCTGCCATATACTTTCGTATCTGTAATAGGGTTTTGATTGTTGAAAAGAGGGAAAAAAAAAATGAGGTATGAAGCATATAAGGATGAGATTAAATGGGTTTAAATTATGAAAATTTTCATATTAAATGTCACTTAATGGAAAACAATTATATAAAGCAGAACATTTCCTCAGTGGCTTCTGAAATTGAAAAAAATTTTAATTACAAAATATGTTTGTGCTATGGGTCATGGGACCCAATGCCTACAGAGGTTAAAGTCACTTAAGGAAGGGCTTACCAGTTATTAGAAATGTATCCTTTGATATAATTATGAAGAAAGATAAAATGCTCCAAGGGAATAAAATAGCTGTTGAGCAAAAACCACCCCTAAGTGATAGTCTTACCATTTGTTTTCATAGGGATTTGCCATTATGAGATCATGGGAATGCCAGGAGTGAAATCTATTCAACCGCACTGTTAATGCAGAACTGGGATGCTGTTGTTAGTGATGAATAATTGTTATGAGAGCTATAGCATAAGCTCACTGTTGAAGACAGGCCCATGAAGAGAATATTCTTTTCATACCCTGCCTTGGTGCTATTGCGTTCTTATTTCTCTAGTCTAAAAAGCCTGACCCAGGCCTGTACAAAAGAACAGTTGAACACTGGATCTGCTTGGGTGTTCTTGTCAGGAGTTCTCAAAGTTAAAGCTGTAGACTATAGGGCCAATGGATTTATTAAGAAATCCTAGAACTGAGCTTTTATGCTATCAGTTACATTATACCCTATTTCTAGGTTTCTCTTGGATATGGATTTAGATTTATTTAGATGATTGAAAATCATGATCTCTTCTTCAATTTGATGCTACTCTTTCCACAAATTATGTTGCAGCATATGTGTGCACGTAGGCACATACGTGTCTGTTTGTGTGTATGGTAGATACATTATCCAGTAGGTCATTTAAACAACTGAGATTTTGAGAGCCTGAAGATATTTCAGGGCAACTAATTATAATAAATAATGCAGAATATAGTTTTGATTTTACTATTAATTTCATACAATCTAGTAGTAGCAGTAGCGGCAGCAGTAGTGGTAATAATAGTAAAAATTTAAAGTATTTACTATATGACAGATCTACTTTTGAGTGCCATACATGCATTAAATCATTTAATATGACACTTCAAATTTGGGAGGTACCATATACATGTAAGATACGTGTACTAATCTTAGGAACATGACAATATTTATGTTGGAATGTAGGCCTATTTAAAATGCTAGAGCAATCATAAACCAATAGAAAACGAAAAACAACTTTTTGTTTTCCTAATAATGTAGATTGGGCCTTAAAATTTTCCAAATTCTTGGGGAATACAGTGAAAACTAAAGAAGTCTTCTATTTGTTCTTTTCAATCCTGACTGATTCCCTGTTATGGCTTGTGCTTTGAGCTTGGTTCAGTTCAAGTTAATCAGTGATGTTTGTGTTAATGTTGCACTCCTACATTAATTTTAATCTTCTTTCAGATGCTTCATGCCAGGAACTATGTGAATGGAGATCTGAATATAGATACTCTAAATGAAAGAGCCTGAAATGGCACCCTTTTTGTCTGATTGCATGGCTTGAAGCAAGAGTTAAGAATAGTGTCTTCTTTTGTAACGATTTTTAAAAAATTGGCTCAATATCCTAAGCTACCGTTAGAATTATTGGGTGTTTTTCCTGGATAATTTACAATTTGAATAATTTTATATTTCTTACTTAAATAATTTCCCTTGGGGTTTATATCTTGTGTTTACTTTTTTTTACTTCATCTCCCCTCTCAAAGTTGCATTACTTTCTCATATGCCCCTCCTCACAAGGCAAATATTCACACGTATTTTTCTCTATGTTTAAAATCTACAATGTAAAATAGTATAATTCCTCTTATCCCTTTTGGTTATTTAATAGGAATATGCAAAAATGTTACTATGTGAAAAACATACTTGGAACATTGCAAAACCCCCTAAATATGGCTATTTCCCATACTCTGCTCACTGTAAATTCTTTGCTGGGTCATCTCATCCATCTACATGGTTCCAGCTGTCACTTTCATATGAAAGAAACACAAATCTTGACCTTTCTGTGTCTCTTCTTGTGTCTTTTGTATTAGTGACATCATCCCTGCCTGCCCACCTACCGTCATTCACGAAGGAACTGAGAGACTAGAAACTTGACACTGACTCTTACCCCATTTTTCCTTAAGTAAAATGAATACTTCCTAAAACTGGTGGAATGGTTCTCCAATATGTGTCTAACTCATCTCTTCTTTTCTCCTCCAATAATCATAATTATAATTACATGTTATATCTACACATAGACTTCATCATCTCACATTTAAACTAATAGAGTAACTACCTAACTGGGCTTTCTCTTTGTCCCCCATCACTGCACTCCATTGACAGATTGCTTTTTAGAATGTGAAGATCTTTCTTTTACTTTCTTGGTTCAAACATATCCAGCTCTGGCCAGGCGCGGTGGCTCATGCCTGTAATCCCAGCACTTTGGGAGGCCAAGGCGGGCGGATCACATGAGGTCAGGAATTCGAGACCAGCCTCAGCATGGAGAAACCTCATCTCTACTAAACATACAAAAATAGCCGGGCATGGTGGCGCATGCCTGTCATCCCAGCTACTTGGGAGGCTGAGGCAGGAGAATTGCTTGAACCTGGGAGGCGGAGGTTGCGGTGAGCCGAGATCGCGCGGTTGTGCGCCAGCCTGGACAACAAGAGCGAAACTCCGTCTGAAAAAAAAGAATCCAGCTCCAGCTGGGCGCAGTGGCTCACACCTGTAATGCCAGCACTTTTGGGAGTACGAGACAGGCAGACCACTTGAGGTCAGGAGTTTGAGAACAGCCTAGCCAACATGGCGAAACCCCATCTCTACTAAAAATACCCAAATTAGCCGGGTTTGGTGGTGCGTGCCTGGAGTCCCATATACTTGGTAGGCTGAAGCGCAAGAATCGCTTGAACCTGGGAGGGTGAGGTTACAGTGAGCTGAGACTGTGCCATGGCAGTACAGCCTGGGTGACAGAGTGAAAATTTCTCTCTCAAAAAAAAAATCCAGCTCCGTGTACATACAACCTAACAAATGAACCCCAGATTCTTTCTAGCTTCTCACAGTTGGACCTGGCCAGCCATCTTTGCATCATCCTTCCACAGACTTTGCACACTGTCTTCCTACCCCTTTCCCCAAACAAAAACATTCAAGCAGTAGCCACATTTCACCCTGAATCCACCTCTCATTTATTTAATTTTTCCTGGACCTTAGATTATACTTTTCCCTGTGCCTTCAAGGCCCTTTACTACATTTCTATCAAAATTATATTCACGCTCTTAGACTTACCTTCTTTGATCTCCAGCAAAATCATTATTCACCCCTGTGCTCCCTTAAGGTTTGATTAGTTGACACATTTTCTGTGTTCACATGCACGTTTTCACCTTACAACTTTCGAGGGACTGTTTTTGGAGCTGTCAAGTACTGAGCAATGTTTTACACAGAGAGTCTGAGAGGTGTTCAATAAGTATTTGTTAAGTTTAACAAATAATACAGTGCTATTTAATGTTTATTAAACGTGATTTTAATTTTCTGCAAGTAATGTAAAAATGTGCTTTGTACAAACATACATATCCACACATAATTATATATGTATTTTTGTGTGGGTATATATCTTTATGATATTTATCAATTTTATCATGGGCTGATAATGGAATTAAATCCAATGCCTATGACTTTTCTAAAATAGAAATAATAGTCACTCTTTTTTTTTTTTTGAGATAGGATCTCACCTCATCACGCAGGCTGGAGTGCAGTGGTGTGAACATGGCTCACTGTAGCCTCAACCTCCTGGGCCCAAGCAATTTTCTTGCCTCAGCCCCCAGAGTAGCTGGTACTATAGGCACATGCCACCACATCTGGCTAGTTTTTATATATTTTGTAGAGACTGGTTTTCATCATGTTGCCCAGGCTGGTCTTAAACTCCTGAGCTCAGGCAGTCTGCCCACCTTGGCCTCCCAAAGTGCTGGGACCATGCCTGGCCCGCTATGTCTATTTAACCCTATCTTTATTTCTTTATTCCTTTATTTTTTCCTTTAAGTTAGTATTTATTAAATTAAGTTTTTTATATCCTTTCTGATAAGCTCACTTTAATAAATTTATTGTTTTTAGTTTATCATAATTTCAGGTAACTTTAAGATTTCTCGGACTGTTATGGGAAATATGGATTCATTTGGACCTGTACTGACATCTTTTAGATAATCACTTTTGTACATTATATATTTTTAAAAGGTCATATCTACAATATTTATGTCTGTATCTATTATAACTTTATTTTAAACATATACAGTTTATGGAGGAATGTTTCACATACCAAGATAAAATGGTATGACAGTGGAGCAGGAAAATATTGTAGTAAGACAGGTTAATGTTAGGAGTACAGTTGGAATGCGCATACGGTCCATGCCATGGACTTCTGTGCCTTCGCTAAATAAGCCACAATTTTAGCTCCAAATCTCCTAACAGCTCCAGAAGTGAGAAAGAGGGAACCTGTGACACAGATGCACCATGTCCATAACATAAAAACAAATCAGTTCTTCAGAAAAACCATAGTATGGCCAGGTGCGGCGGCTCATGCCCATAATCCTAGGACTTTGGGAGGCTGCAGGCAGGCAGATCACTTGAGGACAGGAGTTCAAGACCAGCCTGGCCAACATGGTGAAACCCTGTCACTACTAAAAATACAAAAAAATAGCCAGACATTTTTGCGTGGTACACGCCTGTAATCTCAGCTACTGGGGAGACCGAGGCAGGAGAATCTCTTGAAAGTGGGAGGTGGAGGTTGCAGTGAGCCAGGATTGTGCCACTGCACTCCAGCCTGGGCTACACAGAGAGAGACTGTCTCAAAAAAAAGAAAGCCCATAATATTCCCCTGAAACCAGAGGAACAGTTCTCTCCCATAGTTCTTGAGAACAAGGATATAGTCAAATAGTAAAGGCTATTCTCTGCATCATATGCATGTTTAACTTCACAACATTATAGGGCAGTTGCTTGCTGAAGTCCCTCAGGTTAATCTGTCGAATTATAACAAAACGCGTGTCAGTTTAATCTGTTCTTCAGCAGATGAGAGAAAACGGTCCTGGTTTCTAGCTCTCTCATCCTTTAACCAAAATCGGTTTTTATATTGTGTGGAGGAGTGGATGGAATTGCATAATTTCAGGTAATTCTTCATGATTATTACTCCTCTGGCCAAGTTGTTTTGACTCTCATTTTAAGATTGAGATCCCTGATAAGTACAGATTAAAGCAGCGCTATGTGGTGGGTTAAGTGAAGCATCTCAGATGTTACCACTGATCTGTGTTAAGGCTAAATAGGTACATCTTCTTATGAAAACTAAAGAGGTTAGTGATATTATGTGCTTGGATAGGCTAGCCACCTGATAAACTGAGGTGGACAAAGTGAGCACTTCTACGTTTAGCTAGAGTTTGTATAAAGTATGTTGGATTTCTTCTTGAGCAGGCTTAATGGGAAATTAAGGAATGACTACTTTATACCATAAAGTATGGCTATAGTGATTCAAACTTGAAAAACGATTACGAAATTATGAACAAGTATCCATGTCATTCATTCAACTTAAAGCTAAAAGGCCTCTTTTAAACACCATTTGAACTTTTAATGGTAATCAATCAGTAGAAATAATGTACTTTAATAACCGAATGAGATAATGTCTCTGTACACTCAGTTATTGAAAATAGTCGAACACTTCAGAATATTTACCAAAGAGCATGACTTTGACTGTAAAACAGTTGGTCTGTATAGTCCTTGCCTTCTGAAAATCACTGTAATGAAATCTGTGATAGTTGACTGTTCTAGGAAATGTTACACATTTTATCAGGATGACATGGTTTTCCTCACAACTATCTCATATCCTACAATTCATAAATAATTTTGTTGAGAACTTTTCCATTTGATCTACTTTTTAGAAGAATAATCCAGAAAACAGCTTGTCTTATGAACTTAGGGATCCTGGAGTCCAGGTACCCCTGATTAACTCTGCTACACGTTACATTTGGAATCATGAAAAACTGAATGATCAGAAATGTGTCCCTGTGTGTATGAACAAACAGTATTATCTTTGTCAAGGACGAAATATAAGTGTTAAAACAAATAATATCCATGCTGTCAGAAAATCAGTTCAAAAATCAACAACAGTTATTTCTGGAGAGTGAGAGATGAGAGTGGAGCAATGTACTGTTTTTTTGTATCTATCACTAGCTGCATTTTTTCCTCACAACCGAGATAAACATTTAAAAACTATGGTTGTGTGTGCTAGAATATTTTTAAGCCTCTATCGTGTTAAGAAGCACCAGGAAAGTGAACATCCCAGAAAGTTTTGTTCTGAAACCCTGCTCATCGTGTTTTAGGAAAGTGAATTAAGCTTTGAAGGAAAGGACCTACAAAAGTGCTTCCTGACAATTAAAAAAAAAAAAAGGACTGACTTTTTAGTATGACGCAGCTGTTATTGTTAAAGAATTACATCTGTGAGAAATCATACAACTTATGTATAAGTTGGTACAAAAGGAACTGCTGTTTTATCATTGAAAGTGATGGCGACCGGGCACGGTGGCTCACGCCTGTAATCCCAGCACTTTGGGAGGCTGATATGGGCGGATCACTGAAGGTCAGGAGTTGGAGATCAGCCTGGCCAGCATGGTGAAACCCCGTCTCTACTAAAAATACAAAAATTGGCCAGGCACAGTGGCTGGCGCCTGTAATCCCAGCTACAGGGGAGGCTGAGGCAAGAGGATCACTGGAACCCAGGAGGTGGAGGTTGCAGTGAACTGAGATCACGCCCCTGCACTTCAGCCTGGGCAACAAAGTGAGACTCTGTCTCAAAAAATAGATAGATAGATAGATAGATAGATAGATAAATAAATAAATAAATAAATAAATAATTTGGTTTTTTTGTTTTTTTGTTTTTTCCTGCACGGTAATTCCTGCTCTTATCAATGGCAAAAGCAATTGCTGTTTTACCATTGAAAAGTAGTGGTGACCGGGTACAGTGGTTCATGCCTGTAATCCCAGCATTTTGGGAGGCCAATACAGGCAGATCACTGCGGGTCAGGAGTTTGAGATCACTCGGGAGGCTGAGGCAGAAGAATTGCTTGAACCTGGGAGGTGGAAGTTGCAGTGAGCCAAGGTGGCACCACTGCCCTCCAAACTGTGCAACAAAACAGGACTCTGTCTCAAAAAAAAAAAAAAAAGTAATGGCAAACCCTTACTTTTGCACCAGCCTAATGCATGTGATATGCCCAGTAGGTTCCCAGCAAATGGAAGTCTATGAGCCTTCAACCCCCAAAAACCAGTACTATGGTGGACTATGATATCCATTAAAATAAAACTAAATTAAAAATGTTTTGGCCAGGTGTGGTGGCTCATGCCTGTAACTCCAGCATTTTGGGAGGCCTAGGTGGGCAGATCGTGAAGTCAGGGGTTTGAGACCAGCCTGGCCAACATGGTGAAACCCCGTCTCTACTAAAAATAGAAAAATTAGCCTGGTATGGTGATACGCACCTGTAGTCTAGCTACTCGGGAGGCTGAGGCAGAAGAATCACTTGAACCCAGGAGGCAGAGGTTGCAGTGAGCCTAGACCATGCCATTGCGCTCTAGCCTGGATAACAGAACAAGACTCTGTCTCAAAAGAAACGAAGAAAGTGTCTTTTTCTCACTGGGGAAACATTCTTGATTATATTTTATCTTCTTCTGAGTTAATTCCTGAAAAATGACAACGTGTGCTCATGTAACTATAATTTACTCACAAAACCTGTCATGTATAATTTACAAAGCTGTACTGCATAATATTTTATCTTTGTAGCAACAAACACTTAAATAGCATTGGTTATATTAGGGATCAGTGGCTGAAATACACGTTCTTCCTTCCTTTAGTGGATGCACACACATTATTTACTCAATAGCCTCATAGCCATCATCGCTGAGCACTCGAAGGGGCATTAATTTTGTGGTAAGCATCAAAACCATCCACTCATGGCTGTGGGGGGATGGGTGGGTTGTCGCCTTGCCATGTCAGTGAATTCAAGGCTGAGATAACTTTTTTTCTTGTCAATTTGCTGTCACTTTGTTAAGAATTAGAGATTACGTATATTTCCCAAATTTATAACAATATGTCAGTCTATGACAACTAAATGAAAATAAGCAACTCCGGGTTGTTTTCACTATGTAAGAAAAAGGTTTTATTACATCGATTCTGAGTATCATCTTATCATTGGAAACTTGTATCTATTTAATTGGCATGTTGTATATTAAAATGTGACAGCCATGAGTTATCTATAAGGAGATTCTTAATTTCATGTCTTCATAGGACAACAACTCAAATTATTCTTCCTCTTATTTAGGAGACCATTGGCTGTCATACTCTTCATATTTTGTGAGTTTCTTTGCGGGCTAAGGAGAAACTACCCTGGCATGCTCAACTGTCTTCAAATTGTGGGAATTGAGCTATTAGTGGATAAAATTGATGCAAATCCGTGGTATTTACAACCTATTCTAGACTGGCTCCCAGGAAACTTCTGGCACATCTGTAGTGAGGATGCTGAACTCACGTATGTAGGCTGAAGCCGACATTTCTTGCCTTCATCCTGAGACAAAGCAGATAAGGAAGCAAATGGCTTACTATACCCAGCCTCTTTTGCTAGTTCCTGAAGGAAAAGGTGCATCAGTGTTCAATTGACAGATACTTGCTTTGTACTTAGTGCTGTGCTCCATCCAGAGGCAGCTCTGTTGGTGAGAGTCCTTCATTGAGGCATATACTGTCTGCTTCACGAGTGCATCAAATACATGATATTGTTCCCCAAGGGAAGACATGACTGAAAACATATGCAAAAAATCATAACATTTTAGAAAGCCATCCCTGATAATTCTCCTTCATTCCTCATCTTCAGAATATTACCAACCCTTGTAAAATTGACATTCAAATTATTCTGAACTTTTTCCATGTCTCCCTATTTCCTCTACTACTTCCTGATGTAAGTTTATGTTGCCACTAGGCCATCTCAATACTATCCTAAATAACATGCCAACATGCCTACATCACTTTATTCTTATTTTTTGCTTTGCCCCAATGCATTTTTCATACTGCAGTTAAAAAGGCATTTTTTTTAAATGCTAATTTTGTGATAAGTGACATACCCTCCCAATGCAGATGCCTGCAAGCACTGAAGTGCCCGTACACTTGTATCTAGCTTTAAAACCTTTCTTTCCTTTCATTTGCTTTTAGGAAAAAGATCGAAATCCTTTATGTATGCCCTCAGGTTTTGCCTGAAACCCTTCTTCTAATTTGCTGCTTTGAAGAAGAAAGTCAAGGTTTTAGAATTTATGTGGATGCTTGACAACTCTTCTATCTAGTTGTAAAAGATAAGGGATTTCATTCATGGAACTTTTGGTTGTGGTTTTGGCCATTTTTGGGTAGTTTTACTTCGATTGGGTTGTTTTCCAGATGTCTGAACTCCTGTTGAATAGCTTCTTAATATTTTTGATATTTCAAAGCATAGTGAATACATTTCTATCCTGTGTTTGCTTTTATATATGATATTCTTTTGATAGAGAGTCACTTGAACTCAGGAATTTGAGGCTAGCCTGGGCAGCTTAGTGAGAACCATCTCTATGAAAAATAAAAAGAATTTAGCCAGGCATTGTGGCACATCCCTATAGTCCCAGCTACTCTGGAGGCTGAGGTGGAAGGATCACTTCAGCCTGGGAGGTTGGCGCTGCAGTGAACTATGATTGCACCATTGCAGTCCAGCCTGAGTGACAGAGTGAGACCCTGTCTATGAAAAAACAAAACAAAAAACTTAGTTCCATTTGGTTTTTCTTTGGTGTTAAATTCAGGCTGAATTTCGCCATATAAATATAGAAAATTGTTTGCATTTATGGGAAATGTTTCTCCATAGATCTATAATACATTCTGAGACATATAAGTTATTTTTAACTGCTTATTCATGTGTTCCTGTAGTTTTCATTTTTTTTTCAGTGAAACATTTTATATGTGATGTTTGATGTTTAAAGATTTTGATCTTTTTATCTTTCAAGACGCCCTCTAAAGAAAACTACCATTACCTCTGTTTTCAGAATCAATTTTATTCCGTCAGATAAAACAAATACCTACCACAGTTTGCCTTTAAAATGATAAAAACTGTTACTGAATATGGTAAAATAGTGAAATGCTCTTTTCAGAAAAGTTCTTTAGACATATCTGAGTCACTTTATTTTGTTCCTCTTGCTCCCATTCCCTTACATTATTAAAGAGTAGAGGGTCACAAGCATTTTCTTGAATGTGTTCTTGTTCCAGGAGGAGAGAGCTGTGATGAGCTGAGGGGAGGGTGGATTGTTTGTAAAATTTTTGAAAGTTTGGCTTAAAAAAAAAAATTTGCATTTCAGAAGCTATTCTGAGTCTTAAGTTAACTATGTTTTAATTGGAAGGAAGACCCTCAAAAAGTTTGTCTTCTATCTTAAACTTGTATCAGACTTTATCATTACTCTAAATAAAATCATAAATGTCCATTGTGTTATTAGAATATTGATTTCTCACATTTTCTTTTCATGAGCTTGCACCTTGCTCTTGAGTATCACTCAGTTTTGTTCATTGTAATTAAATACTTATGTCTTAATTTTATATGAATTCATGTATTTTTAGAGCTAACTTTTTTCAGATATTGTCATCATTTGTGTAAAATTGGTAATAACAATTGGAATGTCATTTAAATAGTCGTGGTGTTCAAGAGGGCCTCAAATAAAGTAAAGTATTAAGAATGTTTGTCAGAGTTAGGAAAACAATGCTTGAGTATATCTAGCTACCCAGAAGCTTTCTATGGGAATAAGTCTATGTATTTCTGATAATATGAATTAATTATAACAGTTTACTTCTATATAGTTTAAAATTTTGAAATGATCCCAATCTTGTAGAAAAACAGAAACTACAGTACAAAGAACTTATTTTTCCTGAACTATTTGAGAGTTAATTGCTGACATGATGCCTTGCCTATCATTCCCAAATACTCAGGTTTATACAAACAAGGCATTCTCCTACCTAACTACAATGGAACTAACAAAATCAGGGAGTAAACATTGATGCATCATAGCCATCTAATTCTTGGATTCCCGATTCACTTTCAGTCACATTTTGCCAATTGTTCTTACTTGCATTTCACCAGTTGTTCTTACTTGCATTTCACCAATTATCCCTGTTCAAGTTTTTCTAATTTTCCACAGAGACTCCAGTTCAGAATTATAGTTTGTACTTGTCAGCCTGGAAGAGTTTCTCAGTCTTTCTTGGACATTTCTGACCATGATAGTTTTGAAGATAAGAAGGCTGTTATTTAACAAGATGTTCTTGTTTGGGATTTTGCTGATGTTTACTGGTGATCATATTTAGGTTATGACTCTTTTCCGGGAATATTGTCGAAGTGACGTTATATTTTTCTCAGCACATGAGTTTGAATTATCCTATTGCTGATGTCATTAACTTTGATTTTTTAATCAAGGTTGTTTCTGTGAGCCTTCTCCAATGTAAAGTTACTAATTTTTCTTTACATATTTTATTATTTTAAATATTTTTAAATTAAAAACTTCAAAATTATTTGTCTTTAATGGTATTTTTAGGACTATGACAGTGCTTAGAATACAGCAAAATCATGTAAATGGGAGCACTATTTTTAAAATTATTATCATTGGCATCCTCAGCAGCATAAGGAGCATCATTTTTGGTTTCTAATTGCATACTGTAAATTTAGGAGATGCTTAAGACTTTCCCCATCATTTAATCTCTCACAGAGTGCTTTCTTTGTATTTAATAAATTTATGTAGAGAGTCCCTTTGATACTATGTAAAGATACTATTTCCCCTGAAACTTTTAATTTACTCAGTTATTTATGTCAGTATGGATGCATGCCTTTATTTTATTTAGTGTGTTACAACTTATTAATATTGTCTTTTTAAATTTTGTTGTTCAAATTGTCCCGTATTTGGTCAATAAGAGCCCTTTACGCTGACTTCTGTGTACATTTAGTATATACCTTTCATTCTTTGAGTATTTTCTTATACAACAGAATAATTCCAGGTGTGTCTCATTCTTTCCTTGTCCCAGTCCTAACTGGAATCAGTGATTTCTCTAAGGAGTTTTCTGAAGGGAAGCTTTCCGAAAGGAAAGTGTTTCCTTTCACTGGAGAATGGTATTTAGAAACCAAGATCTGAATACAAGGTGTGACCATTGCTCTTGGGTATTACTTCTCCCAGCCTCTCTTGGCTCAGCTAGGGAAGATATGTTTGGTAAGTTTATATAAAGAATGTGTATTTGTGTATGCATACTCATTTACAACTCATATATATATTAATGTATACATATATTTAAAATGATATATATAGTATAGTATGTATATGTCATATATATATACAAATGTACATATATATATTTAAAACTAGGTGTTCACACCAATACTATTAGTTCCAATCCAGCACTACACAATTGATTCTGATTTTCTTTTTTTATAACATTTGATGGCTTAGAAAATTTGCATTTCCCAAAATATAGTGAAGCAACCACATTGAATGTTTTTTGTAGTCTCTTTTGATTGAGCTTGTTGGTTTGTAACTTTCTACAAAGCTAACAAATAATGGATGCAGGATCCAAACTCAAATCTCTTTCCATGTTTACTATTTTTGTCTTTGTGCCTCTTTTTCTAAAAAACAAGAATAAAAAAATTATTTTCTAAAAATAATAAAATTCACTGTATGATTTAAATATACATTTCTGTAAACTGGTTAATTATTTGAATATTCAAAGTAAAGTAAACATTTGTATGGATGTAAAGGGTGAGTATAATGACACCTGCTTGTTGCTAAATATAAATTGACAGGGAATAATGAGATTTGTGAAAGTGGATGGATATTGGATTTTATCTAAATGAAGCCCAAAGAAGGGAATAAATGTGTTTCCCTGATTCCTAAGTATTTACTTAAATGTTCAGGTATTAATAATGTTGCTAGGTAGGAGGAGAAGGTGCTTCTTTTTTTCTCAATAAATTTATTTGATTATGAATCACAAAAAGGGTAATCATTTGCTAAGGCCAAGTACTAATAACAGTATGCCTTAACTTAATGGAATGTAATATTGGAGCTACCACATTTAGACAAATCATAATTAAATCTAACTGGGGTTTATGTTCTGCTATGTAGACATTACTTCGTAATTTGTAGGATAATTGCATACATTGCTTCTAAACAGTTTGTTTTATTCTCTGCCAGGAGTGCCTTGCAAACTCCTCAAAATGTGAGGAGTATTTCATAAAATGAAGCTTTGCTCTGGAATGCTCTGTGGGTAGCTGGTTGGTATGCTGAATATTTAGTAGCTGCTAATGAGGCTCTTAGCTTATCAATGTCCAATTTTCTATTCCTGCATGGCATAATTCTATGAGAAAGCTTTCGAGACTCTTGTATCCAGTGACTGCCTTTAAGAGATACCTAAATCTACTCTGAAATAAAAGCTTAGCTGATTGATTTATAGCCATATTAAGACAAGCATACTATCTGTATGTAATAACTTGCAGAGAGGACCGTGGAAAAAAATTATTGTATCTTGTTCATAATTACTTTTTTGGGAACAGATCTTATATTTATTACATATTCCATTTGGAATGTCATGTATTAACTGGCAGTTTTTTTCCTGCTTTATATAGTTTCTTTCTGACTGGACTAGCATTTGATTTGTAATTAGAAACTACTTTATTTATATGATTTTTTCAATTTTATTCATATACATAACATTTTGATAATGGCCCAAGAGCCCAACTTTGCTAGGAAACATCGATTTGGCTTTTATTTCTTTGCTCTTTATTTTTCTGTTTTCAGTCCCTTATTCAATTCACTTACAGGAAAATTGACTTTGAATAATAATGGTCATGATGTCAACACAGTACAAATTATACCCTGCTGCCATCTGGAATGGTGAAAATAAAAGCTTTATTTACACTGTTTCCTTTAAGAAAAGAATGTTTTTTTCTCTTCTTCAAGGACTGTATTCTGGAAAGAAAATGGTGGTTCTTGTTTGTAGCCTGATACTGTGATTCATTTTGAAATATAATGACTTGAAAACTCATTGTTCAACAAAGTAGCAAATACACCAATGATAATCTTCTGCCTTCCGGCCTCTGAAACACTGATCTGTCTCCCTGTCCAGACAAAGCTTTGGAGTAGTCATTATTAGTCCTATATAACAGAAGAGGGACCTTGTGGCCCAAATTCGTAGGGTAGATATGTTAAGTCTATTTATATCTGCTTTTCTGGTCTCCCTACTGATTTTTGGTGTCTGCTCATGGCAGAAGGCCCACCATTGACAGCCCTTCCTAGATAATTAAATAGAAATTACAGAAGGGCTAAAGGTATAGGCACAGTACTGAATCTCAGCTCTCTAGGAAAATTACTTGACATTTATCAGCCTTTTCATGCTCTTCCATTTCTCATCTACCTTGTACTGGCTAACAGACACGGCAGAATTCTGTCGCTTCTAGTACCAATCCTGAGGGAATGAGAAGCCTATATATACACACATATGTAAGTATATATACATATACATACGTATATATGTGTGTGTATATGTATGTGTGTGTGCATATACATATATATGTATGTATATATGTATATGTGTGGATTTTTAAATGTAGATCTATTTTTAAAGTGTTGTTACATCCCATGGAACTTGCGTATCTAGTCCATGCTGCTTAAAGCATAAAAGTAAAGAATGACCAAGTATTCAAACTTTTTTGTTGTCCCATTCATCATGAGTTGACTCTGATTAAGAGTTTCATCACTATGTGATGAAGATTTATTTGAAGAATAGCAATTTGCGTAGAGGAAACATGACACAATAAAAAGACACCAAATCTAGAGCTGAAAGACTTTAATTTTTTTTTTTTTACTACATGTAGGATATGAAAAAAATAACAATATTACTGAGTCTTTGTTTTGTAGCCACAAAAAATGATAATGATACCATCCTTATTTACCTCAAGGAACTCTAATAACGTTCAAATATTTGTATTTTAGAGATACTGGTCATTATAGTGCTTTGTACTATGTACAATTTTAAATTTGTTTAATATGATGTTCTTATTAAATTCCATTCTGTTAAAGGTGGGGTTTAGTAAGAACATCACGTTAGACAAATCTCATTGAGAGAATTTCCATCTCCAGAGCTGAAAAATGAATGGAGCTATTAGAACTAGCTTATGGAGACTTTGTACGGAGGTGTTTCTTGATTTATATAATTTTCCCCAGTTATTTTCTGAATGTTAAGAAACTTTTGAGATGAAAAAACAAAACTCTGACTTCTTAGTATCATCTTTTAAAAAATTATTTTCTTTAAGAAAACCATATAGGCTTCTTAACATGACCTACTCCCCAGGATGTGGAATACTTAATTCCCCTTCCCTGAATAATTAAAAGAAAAATGCCTGCCATGATACAGGGAAAAGCAGTTGGTTCCACTCTTTTCAGTCGTTCACAACAACCTTTGACATCCCAAATATTTAGAGCTATTTTTAAAATTCATTTTTAGGAACAAATCCTCTGACAATATGAATTTTATTTGTTTGTACTGTTGATTAATCAAAGAGCCTAAAATCTTGTTCAAAGGGAAAAGAGGGCATTTATTAGCTTTAAAGAGGTTACTTGGCACGAACACTACCCTTTAAATTTAGTTGCATGTCTAGATAATCCCTGTTTTTTTATGATTTGCATAGAATATTTTCTCATTTGCAGTTTATGCTGCACTTCTTGTTTTATCAAGCCTTAGAGTCTCATGCCTCTGATCCCTTTAGATCTATTGCTGGAGCTTGGGATAAAGCAAGTACATATATGCTAGTATTTTACTAGATGCCAGACACTAGTGCCAGGCAGCACTAGGCATATTTAATGCATTATCTAATTCAATCCTCCTGTGTATGTGCTTGGTACTATTATTACTTTCAAAGAAGCTAATTATCCTGCAGATACAATTAAATCACAACAATATAGAGATTCTCTAGATTACTTCATACCCAGTGCCTGGCCCAGTCCAGCACAAAGGAGGCCTTCGATAAATATTTGTAGAATGAATGATGCCTTCTATTGACTATCCAGTAGATTTTTAGAACTAATAGTTCAAATTATCTTCTTGTTTCAATATATAGTGTAACGTTCATAAAATATTTTATAGTATCTTATCTACCTTATTTGACCACCTTAAGACCAATATGTATTTTAATTTTCCAAGAAAGTTTGTACTTTTTCTTAAGTATAAAAATCCACTGACTTTCTGCTGCATAGAACAGTACTGATTCTCTGACAGGTGAAAAAGTCCATATATATATATATATATATATATATATATATATATATATATATGCCCATACATGTTTTTATATATGTAAGCCCATACATATATATAAAGCCCATATATATCTTCATGTATATATCATATATATCTTCATATATATCATAGATATAGGCTTCATATATATGTATATATATGATCAGCTAGGACTTTCATTTTAAAAATATGCTGCATATTTAGTCTATCATTTTCTTTGTTTTCTTATGTTATTGAAAACTTTTCTCACTCAGTCTTTCCACCCTTCAAAGAAAAGAAATCACTCTTGTTCTGTGAGAGTATATAAATGCCTCAGACCGTAAGATATCCAGTGACTTAGAAATCTTTATTCCTGTCAGTGAAGGAAGACCCACAGTGTTTGCCTCAACAAAAAACTGAGTAGTTCACTCCTGGGCTTTTTATTTTTCAGCCATTAGTTTGAACACGAAGAATTCCACCATTATTCTATAGATAGAATGACAGTAGAATATAGATAATATTCTATTGTGTTCTTTTCAGGTTCATTGTGTTTATACCTGTGGTTTTGTCATGTCATGCTTTTGACACATAGGAACTTACAACCAATATATGAGGGAAACACTCCTGTAAAATGAAGAAAGCAAGAACTAAATTGTGTGTTTCTTACATGGCAACTGTGATAAATTAAGGAAGGAAAGCATAAATTGTGTATTCTCAATGGGAGGAAAATCACTTGCTGACAGATAAAACTAAAGATTTTGAAAACAAAGTCACAAACAGCCATTTTTATAAGTCTTTAAGTCTAATACTCCTTATGACACTAAAAAAAAAAAAGAGAGAGACTATAAGATGGTTTTGCCTCTTAATAGACTGATACTCAAATCAAGGAGGCCAAATGTGTAGTCACAAATAGTTGAAGAATGGCTGTTTCAATGAATGGCATTGAGGAATGGTATTTCAATGAATGACATTCCAGGAGGATTGAGAGATGTTTCATGAGTTAGTGCTGAGAAAGTAATTGTCAAAGCATCATAAAAATGTCTAATTGTGAGTATTTGTTGAACATTGAAAAGGTTACAAAGGAAATAACAAATAGCTCCACCCCCTCCTGTGAGCTTGTAAGAGTTCACACTTATATATTGACTATTATTAGGGTTTATTGATAACAGTAGTTGGGGACTTTTAAAGACGAGCTACTCTGAACTGTTTGAAACTTAGCAAAGTAATTCCCAGGGATGAATGCTTCATGATAACAGCTGCTTGTCTCTTCATCCACATTGTGTTTCTGTTTTATTGTACTGCCATTACTGCCAAAACCTCTGCATTGTCAATGATATCTAAGTGTTCAAGTATACTTGCCAAACTTTTTAATACTGCACTTGAAGAAGCATACCGTTGATGTAATTGACATGCTTTTTCTTCATAAACATTTTTGTGTTAATCTTAAAAATTGGGATTTTTCCAAAGACCATGGCAAACAGTTCTTTATTAAAGATTTATTTAAATCAGTTGGGATTAGAGTCAAAGGACTAGTCTGGTTGAATTCACGCAGCAAGAGCCCTAGCAAGATTAGGCAAGAAGGGCTACTTAGGACCACCTTGGAAGGGGCCTGTAGCCTTAGCAGGCAATTTAGAATTTCCTGGCTTCCTTTCAAAGAAGAGATTCAGTGTTTGTGAAAGTGGAGTGAAAGTAAGAGCATCATTAATATTGTTTATGCATGAACAATGAAAACAGTTTAACTGAGGAAATTATGCAAAACCTATTACTTGATCATTCACAGATATGTAAGGCATGACTACCTACAAAACAATGTCAGACTGTTTTTCTCATAAATTCGTTCCTTTCAAGTCCTGGGTAGGTCAGGGTTGTTAACAAGTTCTACAACAATGGGAAGTTAACTCTGAAAAATGCTCACATTCCTTTTTCTCTTTCCTTAATGGAACTGAAAGTTTCGTATCAGCATATTTCATTAAGACACCAACAGATTCAAAGAATGTGCTATATTTCCAGGTCTATTATAGCTGCCATTCCAAACAAAATATGTATGACTCTATGATTCACTAAGCACAAGTATGTAGTAATCTGCCCTTTAATGGCCTCTCAAAATGACAGACCAAATGGCTTTGTGAAGGTCAAGTCTGATTTAAATTGTTGATGAATTAGTAGCTAATTCTGCATGATTGAATATTAATATGGAACAGTGATAAGTAAGGCACTTTAAAGCTTAATGAGCACATTAATGAATAGGACAAAATGTTTTTCTTTTCACCTCATGTAAAAGTTTAAAGCTACTAGCATATTGACAGTTTGTTAATTTTTGCTAGCTGCTTTTTCCTGTGAAAGTTTGTGTGGTTAAGGTATTAAGGATATTGATTTGATTCCCAAGTTTCTGGTACCACACATTTGAGGAGCTGTCAAAATTGATGTTATCAAATGGTCAAGGCAGTTTTATATAAATCACTAATAAATGTAGAGGATGAAGAAAAAAGCAATTAACATCTTCTAAACTACACCCACGGAGATAAGCATTCCAATTAGAAATTTCATTATTTCTACAGTTTGTTTTATGTTGAATACTGAGTTTTATTGCCAAATACCTGACAGTCAAATTGGAAACAAGCCACAACTGTCAACGTGTAACGGCTCTGGCTATTTGAATCTGTTACATTGTGATGTTTCTCATGAAAATTTAATGAAGAAAGTGCATTCAAAGAGATTCTGTGCAAAGGGGGGATGGATAGAATTTAATTACCCTTATTAAAAATAAGAAAGGAACGTTCCTTACATTTTCTGTCCCATTAGTATGCAACAAAGATTATCTTTGTTGTGCACTCGTGTATATGAAAAGGGGGCTCTGGAGTGTTCTTTATGAGCCAGGAAGGAAAAGAAAGATCATGAAAATGTATTAGACCGCTTTTCAGGAGGGCATAAGTCAATTTTGTTGGCTATCCCCAAGGTGAGGACTTTATTTCTTATAAACGGTTATTAAATCTAGATTTCTTTGGTAAGAGCCTTTAGTAAGTGGCTCAACAATTCTTAAGCCTTTGGTACTTGCCACTGATCAGCACTGAATATTGGCTCAGTTCTTCTGAGAGATGAACTTGTAGAAGAAAAGTAATGACTAGCAGAGCAATATTTATGCAGGCAAATGTAACTGGTGCTTAAACACCATGGGAGAGATACAGTGTCCTAGGACATACAGAAACCACTCAGGAATCCCATGATGATTTTTGATTAACCTAAGTTGGTTGCTTTAAAAATGGAACATAACAACAACAAAATCTAAGAGCTTTTTCAGAAACTCATTTCTATGAAGGCGGTATAGTTGGCTTTGGAGCACTTGAGGTAAATTACTTTTATCCTTTGAAGCACTTTGTGTCAATAGCTGCCAAGTGAGCTATTTAATAATATAATGTGTGTGGTATAGCAGCTATTGATCTTTCTGCTGTTTTTTCCCCCATACAACATCAGAACTATGTTGTTGATGTAAATATATTGGCAAAACCTTTAAAGACATAAAGAACAGCCTGATGAAATTCAAGTGGAATAGATTATTAAAACTAGCATAGCCTGATTTGCATCCCACTTTTAATTTTTAACTTTCTCTTGGAGCCTTGAAATTCAATTTTTAACTACTGTTCCTGACACTTATCTACTGTAGACCTCTGCTTGGCTGATGATGTGTAAACATTCACAAAAACAACATATTACTGCTTCCACAAATGTGCCACATCTTTCAACTTAAGTGAAGTTTAGCTCATTGCAGTTAATTATTTTTATAAGTGTCTTTAGTACCCAGTCCTAACTACCTGGTCTGATAGGAAGGTATTCTGTCATGAATCAGGTGGCAAATCAAACTTGCCTCAGCTTCTTTTGGTCTTTCACAGACTGTGTTAGTGAAAAATATATACTTTCTACCCTACCCAGCAGGAGAGCCAGAGTCTACACTTTTCCTTAATAGTCCATCAATTTTATCTTACAATAACTGCACCTGTTGTTCAGTGAAATTTCTCTTTCTTGGGAGCTTTAATCTTTGGTAGCATCTTACATTCTTTCACCATTCGCATTCAAAATCTCTCCGGTCCTTAACTATTTTTCTGGTTGTCTCTCTACCAGAAGTTCTGCATAGTAGGATATATATATATTTTTAAACAGTCACTGATATATATTCATACTTAGGCTCGGGAATCACTGGAGTTTCTCTTAAAATCTGGAAACCCAGGCTAGCGTGATGGCAAAGGAGCAGAATACAGATGAGACATGGAGGAACTCCTGGTGTGGAGGGATAAAATTGCGAGTTAATAAGTACAAGACAGTGGATTTGAGTAGCCGCTGCTATGGTAGCTCTGAGGAGGAAAGAATGAAATATGCTTGAGAGGATTTGGAAAAGATTTACAAAGAAGGTGACTTTGGCTGCATGGCTTCCTAGAGGCATAGAGTACCCAGCAGACATGATTTGTCTGGGAAGTGGTGAGAATTTCAATGTGGGCGGAAGAAAAATTTCCTATGAGAGAGGCGATCCCTAAGAGGCTGAGGAAAATGACACCTGATTGAAAAGGACTTTGCTAGTGAGGTTTGAGAGACTGCGTTTACCGCTCGGCTCCAGAGGGAGAGAATTGGAGAACATGTACTGTTGACTGACAACACGGTGGAGGCATCAAAATGGAGCTTCTTCATTAGAAATTGTAACATAACCTCGGTAAAATTCACCATCAACTGTGGATTCAGGGATTATACTGGAGCTTGTAGGAGGCATCCAGGGAGAAGCGATATGCCAGATCTGATGATATCTAATGTTTTCCTCGCTGCTGTTTATGCTTTCCAGTCATTTTAGAATTGGTGGCTTATGAAAATTTATCAGTGACTGTGAGGGGGTATTGATTAAATCAATGCCAGACTCAATTGGAAGTAAAAATATTTCATCATCACGAGTTAATGAGTGAAGCACACCAACATGGCACATGTGTACATATGTAACAAACCTGCACATTGTGCACATGTACCCTAGAACTTAAAGTATAATTTAAAACATTCATGATCTTCAAACAAATGGCCATGTTCTAATTTGGATAATTGCCACCCATCTAAGTAAAATTCCTTCAATGCTTAGATAGAACACACCTTTCTAATCCTGGCTAGAAGAGCCAGCGATGTCAGTTATCAGTGCGGAGCATGATTGTGGGATTTAAGCAACTTTAATTTCTCAAGAGCTAGGATCTGGAACAGTTTTGATTTGAGTAGCAAGAAGTGAATTTGGCATGAGTTGGAGATTCAAAATTTAGGAATTTCAACTTTTTAATTACTGAAAATGGTGCAGGTCTTTGGGATGGAAGAAAGCATTCTCTTATCCCTGTAAGGAACATGTGCTTTTGTGCCATTCATAAGGAGTTGCTTTTGCTCTTCTTTTGTAAAGCAACCTCAGACAATTTTCCGGTTAATTGAAACTCTTACAAAGTAATCAATTTGGGTTGAACCTTATGCTTGTGTGGGAAAATAGAGTTACAAGAAAAACATACCAGCTTTGAAAGAGATAGCATGATCCAGCTTCCGCTTGTTCCCCATGCACTCTCCACGCTGGCACTGCTGGCTTCCATGCTTCTCTCAGCAAAACCTTTCCTACCTTGATGCTTACACTTGTGACATTCCCGGATCTTTCTAAAATCTCCTTCTCCCCTTTTTGTGACTTGGCCGATTGTGCTCTTTCCTAAATGCCAACTTTAAATCAAAGCTTCCTCTACTCACTGATCTCAAGCACAAATGTTATAACTATTTCTCCCTCTTTGCTCTCACTGCATCCCCTCATCGTAGTCAGCCTCATCTGAGTTCTGTGTTAGTCTGTTCGCCTCTTACGTAGGCTGTTTACTCTTCCGATCAGTAACAGCATTGTGACTGCGTTCTAATTTATTAGTGCCTGGTTTGTGTTAGGTTCTCAACAAGCACTGAATAAGGTAAAGAGAGATTTCTGGGGAATCTCTTGAATTTGGAGCATCTGACTTACTAACTGAATGTTTCTATCACCTTTTGTCTTGCAGAAGATCAAATTCCCAGGGGTTTCCCTACCATTGACATGGGCCCACAGTTGAAGGTGGTTGAGCGTACTCGCACGGCCACCATGCTTTGTGCAGCCAGTGGTAATCCGGATCCAGAAATCACTTGGTTTAAAGATTTCTTACCCGTGGACACAAGCAACAACAATGGTCGTATTAAGCAGTTACGATCAGGTAGGGTCTTGTTACTGTTTCTACTAACTCCTAGAGAATTTTTTTTTTTAATTTTTCTCTCTCTTTATTTTTAATTTTAATTTTATTTATTTTTTATTTCTAGGTACTGATTTTTCTCCCTCTTCTCTTTCTCTGTTACTTAATGGGTGGTCCATGTTTGTGATGTCATAGCCTGTTTCAGAGTCTGTCTTTCTCCTTTTCTCTGTGTGTTTTGCAGCTTCTGTTTAATCCACATTGCTCACTGCTGTGACTGTATTTTTGATAATTTTTTAATTTACTGCTTTTTCGCAGTATTTGATGGATCCATTTTCTCCTCTTTCTTTCTTCTTTCTCTGTTTTCTTTTGAAACAAATTTATTTCAACATTGGACTTCATTCAGAACTTGCAAGGAGTTCCAATGGTTGTATCCATTAAAAAACAAAATGTTCATGTTAAACCCTAAAATGATTCAATTTTATTAAAGTATGTTTTCTGCTGTCTTTTCTACATTTGAACTCATCAAAGTACCAAAGTTTAGTAAGTCTGGGCACATCTGCTTTCTTTTCACTAATACATCAAACACAGAAACGTTATCTCATGAGTAACCAGATGTATTTTTTTAAAGTCTTTACCAGTAAAAGGAGGGGATTTTTATTAATACTATGATAATGTCATTGTGAGTGGACATTTTCTACACGTTAGCCACAGTAGTGTGCGCCCATCAAGGTTTTTGAACCCTCCAGTGACTGGATCTACAGAAGTCTGCTTTTGGTGTAGACTCCAGCTTTTGCTGTTTTCTCTCTCTCTTTACCCTTTTCTCCTTTTCCCATTCCCATCCCAAGTTTATGCCTTTGCTCTCTTAGATTAAAAGTAGAGATAATTCTAAATTTCTTAAATTTTAGAGCCTGTCCCTAGGTAATTTCACAGGGACATATAATAATAAGCTGTTTACTTTGACATTGGTAGTAATATTGGTATAGAATTCTAAGTTGTTTAACTGCCTGTCTTCCCAGAATTCTCAGCTTTTGACCTGTCCTGTGATGTTAAAGCGTCTTGTTAACTGCCTCTTTTGCTTGTTGTCAGCAGAATTGTGTAGATTAGCATTCTGTTATTGTAAATAAAGAATTAATTATTCACATGTAACATAGATGATTTAGTATATAAAGCTTTAACTCTGAAAAATTTGTACCAAATTATAAGGAATATAATAATATTTTTATGCTGTCTTTCTTCTCTCCGTATTTAAATCTCCAGAATCTATTGGTAAGTGCTTAGTTCTGAAGCGCACTTCAACCCCACTAATTTCCATATCCAGAATATTATTATTATTATTAATAAAATGCATGGCATGCATTTTACTAACTGTCAGTGTAGACACCAGATCTCTGTAGTGGCACCCACACACACCTCCACAGAACTGTTATCGTAAGAACACTGTGTAGAAAAATTAAATAGTACACAAGTTATGGCACACCAATGTAGCATAGCAAGTAGTATAAGATATCCAATCAACAGTGTTTGTTTCCAGTTAGTCTTTAGCGTTTCCTATCACAGTATATATATATATATGCATATCTATATATATACTTAAATAGATTAGCCAGTGTTTTCCTAAACTATGTCTTTAAAAATATTGTCTAGTATTTTTTAAGAGATATGAGGCATATAAGATACAATTCTAACCCTGTATGACCCCAGACCTGAGAACTCAGTTGCTTCTCTGAGAAAGGCAATGCTGCCTATTGCGGTCTTTACCCTCTGTGATATAATGCAACTTGTTTTTTATGATCTAATAATACTATCTAATATATTCCTGTTTTACCAATATAGTAATTCAAGTTTCTTTTAAGACCTTATTTAATTCTGTAAATCTAATTTAATTCTTCTCCCCAGCCCTAGCCTCCTTCTTCTCGTACTAATGCTTCTTCTTTCTAATCTTATTTGCATTCATATTATCCACCCAGGTGGTACACCAATAAGAGGTAAGAGTGCTGAACTAACGTTCACAGAATGATCTTACTCATTCTTTCTGTCCTTTCATCCCTCTCATCTTTGTCCTGTTTTCAGTATCATTCCGATAATGTCCATCAACTTTTTTTTTTTTTCCTTTGTACTGTTTGGTTATGATTAGTGACTCTCATATTGTGAACTTTCCTTTCCTTTTCCTTTCTCTCTTTGTTTTGTTCATTTCTTTCTTTATGAAAATGATTATTTAAGTTGTGATATGCTTCAAAGAAAGCATATCCAGGTCTTTAGACCACAGACCAGTCACAGCGTACCATCTGTCCCTCTTTTTTTCCTTTTCTTCTTCTTCCTTTTTCCTTTTTCTTTTTTTTTCTTCTTTTTCCTTTTTTTTTGTCCAACCGGAGAAAAAAAAAGATCATTTTTTTTCTTCCTTAGCTGTTCTTGTTCTGGACCAAAGCCAAGGTGGTCTGGGGAACAGTGGCAGACATGCAGAGGACACCCTGGAGCATCTGCTTTTTGTCTTTATCTTTCAAAAGGTTTTTGCTTTTGTTCTTCAATTCTTTTTTCTCTTAATGTCGTAAAAGTCAAAGAATGACTCCCCTTTCCACCTGATCCCACTCGTCTCCAATCTGACAGCAATGCTTTTTTCCCCACTTCTTTTTTTCTTGGATTACTCGTCTCCGGATTTTTGGATCTTCCGTCCTTCAGGCTATGGAAACAAACGGTGCTCAGTATTCTTGGTGGTATGTGGTATTGCTGGTTTTTCATACTTTGACTCAGTGTGCATTTCTTTTGTAATTCTTGTTTTGTATTTTTCTCGGGGTTTTGTGACACCACACTGCTAATCCCACTGGTGGATTTTGATGGGTGTCTTAGGGGATCCATCTCAGGGTCCTCAAGCAGTGGTTGGTTGGCTCTTCCTTGTGGCACAGGCCATGCCTTTTAACTTTTTAAAAATCTTCTAATTCAACTGCTCTTTGTTTTTCAGCAAACGTAATAAATGATTGTAAGTCGTGGAAAACTGTCTTTCTTTTCTTAAAAATCTGCATGTCTTAAGGGAGTTTTGTTTCTTTAAGTGATATTTTGATAATTTATAATGACTAATTTTAATTTTTTGCTTTGTGCAGCCTTTTTGTGCTCGCTGCGTATTTTTGGCTTTCTTCAGCAGAAGACTTTCTTGAAAACCCAGCCTGGTTTTTTTTGTGCGTACCTATCTTTTGCGCCACTTTTGGTACCAAAATGAAACAAAACAAAACCAAAAATTAATCTTTTGTTTTATTTAAAAGCCATACTTCCTTGAAGCAGTCTCACCCATCTTCATTTTATTAGTCTAGGAAATAAGAGTGTTAATTATGACTAGAAGTCTTGCTTGGGAAAAGAGATATTGTTTTCTAATGCTAGCATTGATGATGTAAAAAAAAATAATCTCTGTATGTTTTTCTCATCGCATCATTTTCTGTCTGTGCAACTTAGCAAGAGATTGAATCGACGTTGAGTGGACCTTCGCTTTGCAGGGCTTTTCATATTGTTAAGAGGTTTAGCTTTCTGAACTGAGAAAGCCTTCTCTGATCATCTCTTTGGCAATATATTTTATATCCTTACAGGAGCTCTTCAGATTGAGCAGAGTGAAGAGTCTGACCAAGGAAAATATGAGTGTGTTGCCACCAACAGCGCGGGCACTCGCTATTCCGCTCCTGCCAATTTATATGTCAGAGGTAGGAATGACATAACCCTGGCATCGCTTCTTCATTCAGGCTCAGGGGGAGTTGAGACGCCGCAGGGTCCGTGTCGTTATATTAGTCGTTAACAAGCTGATTTGGTAATAGTGACAGTAGCGGAAACAAGTTAGTAAATAGAAAAGTTAAAAATTTAAAATATGTTGTTTAACTCCAAAAGACAACTCTTGAGTATAACCTATCCCGAGGCTTGAAGTTTGTAAGTATATTTGCATTTTTACATCTTGGTTTCTATTTTTGCTGCATTGATTGAACTGTGCTTTGCATTTGTTTGAGGTTTTCTTCTTTTTCTTTCTCTTTTTTTTCTGTTGTTTCTCTTCTGTTTCCTTATTAAACCCCTGAAATAATTGCTTGGTGTGCTACTAATCAGTTCTCTGTGCAATTCCAAGCATAAAGGTGTTTATGTCTTCATGACCCCTGCTGCTGAAACTGTAAGGATAAAGCTGCTAACTCTATAAATGCTACATGCAAATAGCACAGTTGTATTTCTTTCTTTGTATACTTTCTTAATTATAAACACATAGTATTTTATATATATATACATACACATGTGTATTCATATATGTGCACATACGTACACCTTTTTTGAATTGTTAAGACTTACCGAAATGTTTAGTGTTTTGATTGCCATGGAAAACTGTATTTTAAATAGTAACGTGAGTTGTCCTTGAGACAAGAATGAATTATAAGGATACATTCATATGTTCTCATGAAGTAATAGAAATGATTAAATTTTGAGCTTATGAATGGCTATGCCTTTCCACTCAACTAGAATGAAGTACTTCCGCTTCCCGAGAGTTCTCAAAGCCAGTTCCTGTAGTTATTTTTGTCTAGTGGAAGTGTTCTTATTCTTGGTCTACATATCTGTGAATAACCACGAAGGCATGGGTGGGGGTGGGATTAAATTAAAGACTGAGAGGGCTTTAAGTTACAATAGGATGGGTTCCCTTAAGAAAATACCTAGCTTGATTTTGAAATTTTTGTTAGAGGTAATTTTGTTTCCCTGGGGATGTTTTTCTCTCCTTTCTTTTTATGGAGTCTGGGGTGGGGAAATATGAAGAAAGCCGTTTCTTCTCTAAATTCTTTGAAAGTCCCTTGATCCTTTTTCCACAATAGTGACCTCCCTTGCTGCATGAGGCATGTGTACCTTCTTCCATGGAAAATTTCAAAATGATGCTAGCTATTGTTTCTAATACCATGGTAGTCTGTGAGATATTGCTAACTTTTCCAGCTGAGGTAGAAAGGATGAACTAGAGCGAATAAAGATGTTCAAGTAGCAGTTGAAAGCCTTGATATGGCCTTTTTACTCTCTCTGTGTTTCCCTTGTTTTTCTCCTTTCCTCATTTCATTGTGTTCTGCATCAAACCCCCTACATCCCTCAGAGCTGCGAGAAGGTTGGTGTGTTTTTTACTTTTTACCCACCTTACAAAACTATTAATTAAACCAATAACAAAGAATACAAATGAAATGAATGTAGCTGCATTGTGTTCTTCTTTTGGTTAATGGTATGTTTTAGCAGAGAATGCCCTGGCCATGGCTTCTGGTGCTTGCTGGTGGTATCTAACTGTGGTGCATGATGGGAGAGAATGTACCTGGGTGCATGGTAACTGGTAACACTTAACTCTCTAAAGTCCAGTTAACTTGGTCAGTGTTCCTGCTTTCCTTCCTGCTCCACTCTCCCCGTCTCCCACCCCGCCTTTAATTTCTGTCTTATAAGGATGCCTGCTGCCCATAGAATGACTTTTTCTAGTTTCTCCCCTAATCCCAAGCATGAAGACTAAACTCTCCTCCATTTTTCTTGATATGTTCTTTGATACCTCAGAGTCTACACTGGCTCCTGCTTGCTTTGTGTGACTTCTGTGAATTGACTGCAGGAGGCATGCTTAGCTTTCTCTTCTTCTCCCATGACTGTCATTCACCCATGAGGCCATTGCAGTGAGCCATCTCAAATCAGCGGAGGTTTATCTTGACTTTAAGTGCAGCCAAAAAGTTTTCAGACAGAATTACTTATCTTCTTCTTGGGGTTATGAGGTTATTTATCAGTTTATTTATAATTTTTAAAATCACTTTATTAAATGTATTTAAGGTATGCTCCTAAAGATTACCCTCTAGAGCTCAAATTCTTATGGTATGACGTTTTGCCAGTAAAAGCCCCAGATGAAACCAATTTCTCTCTCACCTTCTCCTTGTATCACATCCAAAACGCATTTACTTAAACACACATAAACCTGCAAATTATCTGAAGCAGGAACACTGAACTTTAATTGCTTGGTAATTTTTCTGTGTTATGTTGCTTTAATATGATCTCTTCTCTTAATGTCATGTCCTGCTGTATGTTTTCCCAATGTCTCTCAATTTGAATGTGGGCATAAAAAGCCTTTTAAAAGATTTTGTTGTCGTTTATGTTGTTTTACCTTAGATATGAATTGAATGGAATCCTGTATGTGAAACACCCATCTCTTTTTCTGAATTTGAAATCTTTACCTTTAACAACTTGAGCCTAATCTATCTTTCAACCCTGTCATCCCCTACATCTCTGTATTTCAATCATTATACTTTACCTCCCCCTTTCGTGTTTATTTCTGTTGCCCCATTACTTCTTCTGCTGTCATTGCTGTCTTGGATTCCAGCCATTCTTTCAATATCCTTAGCACGGGCCTTGAGATTCCATCTTGTGCATGCCTTGCATGACCCAATCCAGTATCTCTACTGGTGTTAGCCTGTTTCTTCTTCTGTTACTGCAAATCAATATGTATATACATTTCTGTGTTTGTTCCAGTGTTAGTGTGAGGTCTTGAGGCTGCATCCACTATGAATCTGAAAACATAAAGTGCACTTTCAGTGTACTGTAGGTGATGTTTTCCAGGGCTGGGATGTGACAGTGTGGTCCCACACCTACATTCACATCAACTGGAAGTGCACAGCACTGAAGTTGGTTTTGATACTCAACTTAAACATGCTGGTGACCTTCCAGCTCCCTTTTCTGCATATACATGCCTGCATAGAATCATTGTTATATGCCTGCATGTATATGTTTTTGTGTTTATCTTATGCATGATGTTTGTGTATTGTTAGTTTGTAGATAGTTTTTTGTGGGGCCCTTGTAGGTCTGAATCAACTTTTGTATGAGTGTGTCTAAGATATCAATGACTAAACTAAATAATTCTGTGTATACACACACCATACTTGTATGGTCTGTATTATCCACAGTTTTTCTTTATGTTTTGTTTTTGGACAATCCACAATATGTTTCAATTGTTGAATCGTGTCTGTACGGTGCATGTCATGTGTTTAATAATCCACTTTTTCTTGCCTTGTATATGTTATCATTTCCCTTGTGTTTTGTTCCAGTTCGCCGTGTCCCACCAAGATTCTCTATCCCACCCACTAATCATGAAATCATGCCAGGTGGAAGCGTTAATATCACCTGTGTGGCCGTGGGGTCACCAATGCCTTATGTAAAGTGGATGTTGGGGGCAGAAGATCTGACACCTGAAGATGATATGCCAATAGGAAGAAATGTGCTAGAACTGAATGATGTAAGACAGTCAGCAAATTACACCTGTGTTGCTATGTCGACACTGGGTGTCATTGAAGCAATAGCACAGATCACTGTCAAAGGTATGCTCAATGGATCATGCTTTGAGGATCTGGGTATGCTTAAGCCAAGTGATTAATGCCTCTAGGAAGCCCATCCTTGAAAATCTAAAATAATTCATTATTCAGAGTTTTAAATGTGTGTATAACCTAATCATATCTGTGGTATTATATAAGATGCATAAGCTTAGATAGGCGGATTTTTTCTTGGAAGTATCTGGCAGCCTATGTAGAGATAATCATCAAAATATTAAAAGACAGTTCATGGAGGCCCAGGCATTAACCAGACAGAACTAGGAATTTTAGACATGGTCAACCATTATGGTGGGACTGATGTGTACAGTCTACATACTAGAACAGAACCTTGATAAGAACCCCAAGAAAAGTCAATATGAGCATTAATAAATGCTTAAAATTTCTAAATACAAAGGAAAAAGAAGAAAAAAGTTGAAATCAACATAGTCTAATAATAGATGATTTAACTTTTTGGCAGGCCCTACTGTTAGAAATCAAGAGGCAAGTAGTAGTATATTCTGTTTTAGTTTTATCTTTCACCTTGCATAGATGAGTGCTCAAGAAATATTCTTTCCTTTAGAAAACAGACTAAATATCACCCAAGTACCGTATTACATGAATATTTTTGAACCAAAGAGAAAAAGAGTACAAGCATGTGAGGATACCAGTTTGTTTGTTTTTTCCCAGTATTTATAGAATTTGAGAAAGTGTTTGCAAATTGAATCAGACATAGGGCAACTTAAGTTTTCTGCAAATGGCTAGAACTATTGCAAAATGACCACAAATTATCTTCCTTTCCTAGGCAAAGTTGTAGGCGTTCGGAATTCAGCAGCAAGTCAGAGAAGTATGAGTTTGCTACACTTAAAAAGCTGCCATTCTTAGATGTGATCTTAGAAAATGCAATACACATGTTATAACTGGTGTCGTATCTCTAACCAAGCATATATATCAAATATGTGCTATATAAAACTAATGACATGAGAACAAAGGTACACATTGTCAATATTTATAATTGTGTGAAATAATGTTGTGTTGTATAAACTTAACATCATAAGCACACATGTATTTATCTGTACATTACAGATATAAAACCTGTACTGTACAATAAATGTGACTTAGTGAAACTGATAATGTCAGCTAAATATCAGTGAGCACAACTTTAATTAGCAATATTTGTATTTGCTTTGAAAGTTCAGAAAGACATGTAGGGGAAGTCTGGATCACACAGAGCCTTGAAAAATGCCAGGCCAGAATATTTAAACAAATTTAATTTTATTATTATTTTCAGTAAATTCCCTTGGCAAAATATTATCGTTCTGTAGTTCTTTGAGTAGTGTGTAAATATTGAATCACCTTTTTTATAATTACCATTTCAGCTTTAAATATTTGAAGGTTTGCTGAAGACCTTTAAGAATTCAAAAGCAGGGGCCACTTTCAACTAATATTTTGTTCACCTTCTTGTCTTTGTTTTCCTGACTCGTGTCACTTCCCTGTGATTTCCACCTCAAAAATAAACAAATAAAACATAAGGGTGAATCTTAATGGCAAATTAAAATAAAACAAAAGAACGGGTTGAAGAGAGTGAGAAGAATAGGTGCCGACTCATTTATTCAGTTAACTGTTTAACAATTCTCATTAAAAGCTTACCGAGTGCCAGGCAGCATTCTAGGCATTCATGATTTTACAGCAAGTCAGAAGTACGAGTTTGCTGCTCTTGAACAGCTGCCATTCTAGGGGGTGTTATACTTCTTGCCTTTATGTTAACAAGGAAACAGGGACACTAAAGGGCTGATTATATGAATGTTACCCTTTGGGATTTCTCTAAAGAGACAACTATTAGAATGCCCCTTCCTACCCTAATATCACTGCCTTTCAGAATCATTGTTTAGAATAAGGCACTTGAATATGAGGTCAGCAAGGCAGACAGTTTGTATTTTTAATTAGTAGTATTTTTATTTGTATTCTTCTGCCAAAAAGAAACAATTAGACCTCTAAAAAGATGGATTTTATTGCAAATATTTGTTGCGTAGCTACATCAGATATTTCTGATGTGGAATATAGAATGCATATTAATATGACAATAAAATACCTTAAAAAGTGGTTCATGAATGTGCCTTAATTTAGTTCCTTCAGCAATTTTAAATATTAAGAATAAAACATTGATTTGGAATTTCTATTCTTTTGCACCTTAAAATTTTTAGTTCGTTTATTTACAAGAAAATTTTTAGTAATGGTACTATGTCTTACAACAATATAGATGCTGCTATTCTTTCATAGCAATTTAATTTCCTTTTAGTGTATTCCACATTTTATTCTTTTCAATGTTTATTGATATTTCAGTTTTACTGTTTATTTACTGGGGCAAGGGGCTAATTGGCCAAGCTTTTGGTATAATAATAGTAATAACTGCAGCTAATACTAAGGTTTTGTGTGAGTTCCAGATACATTCTAAGAATCTTAGTGGATTGGCTCGTTAATCTTCACAGCAAACCCATGAAATACAGTTACATATAGCTGTAGAATATAACTTAAATAATAATGTTTTTTCCATTTTCACATGCGGAAATTAAAGCACAGAGAGGTTAAGGAATGCATGCAGGATCACTTAGCTAATGAGTAGAGGATTTGGATACAAGCCTAAAAATATACTATCAAGCCCTTCTAGTGAAGCAGTATTTGTGTCACCTATGTATGTTTTACTGTACTTCCTGGCCACTCAGAAAACTACTCTTTGCTGTAGTTTCATTTAATTAAATCTTCAGTAGACACATAATCCTGTCATTTTCATAGTAGAGTTTATAGATTCTTGAAACATTCTAGGGATGATGGGTAGTCATTGTCTTTTATCTTCCCCCATCCAAGCCTTACCCAAACCTCCAGGAACTCCTGTAGTGACCGAGAGCACAGCTACAAGCATCACACTGACGTGGGACTCTGGGAACCCTGAGCCTGTTTCTTATTACATAATTCAGCATAAACCTAAAAACTCTGAGGAACCTTACAAAGAAATTGATGGGGTGGCGACCACACGCTACAGTGTCGCTGGACTAAGTCCCTACTCGGATTATGAATTCAGGGTTGTTGCTGTCAATAACATTGGGCGGGGGCCTCCCAGCGAACCTGTGCTGACACAGACCTCAGAGCAAGCGCCATCCAGTGCCCCAAGGGATGTCCAGGCAAGAATGTTGAGTTCTACCACCATTTTGGTACAGTGGAAGGAACCTGAAGAGCCGAATGGACAGATCCAAGGATATAGAGTTTATTATACAATGGATCCCACTCAACATGTGAACAACTGGATGAAACACAATGTAGCTGACAGCCAAATCACTACTATTGGCAACTTAGTGCCCCAGAAAACATATTCTGTCAAAGTCCTGGCTTTTACCTCAATTGGAGATGGTCCACTTTCAGGTGACATACAAGTCATCACTCAGACAGGAGGTAAGTTTGGTTCAGGATGGGAAGTATGGCAGGCGGGAAGGGCTTGTGCAGAGAGGGGAGGAGGACCAAAACAAAGAAAGAACAAAGATGGTATAAATTTTAATTTTTGAGATTTAGGGCTTCAAAGCAGGAGATGATAGATATCGGAAAAGGAACAAGCATGGACATCTGAAAAACTAATCATTTTGAGCAGAACAATGCATTTAGCACCCCTTCTTTTTAATTTGTATGGGAATGACTTGAAGACTTCTCTGCATGAGATAGAAAAATGTCTCCTCTATGCCCAGTTTTGAGAATAGAAAAACTACACTTCTTTGTAATAGCTAGTATGGTAGAGTGGTCTCAAAAGAGTATTTAATTTGTGTAAGATTGGATGGTTCAAAACAAAGCTAAAAAATAAAACTGTTCCAGGGCCTTGGGTATTTGAATGGCTTATATTTGCCAGAAGCTACTGGCTTAAAAATAAATATTCTCTGAGTGGCTTTAATTTCTGTATTTCTTTGTATGGCCTCAGTGGACAAAGAAAGACAGTTACTGAGATCTCAGATAGAACTTTGGGGCCTGATTCATTAACTTTGCTAAGAGCTACAGCAGACATTAAACTATTTTATGAAGGAATACTTGGTCCTCCCAGTGGTTTTATTTTCCTAAGAGGATATTAAACCTCTTTGGTCTTTAATTCAAGGTGATCAGTTTTGCTTTGGGCTAATATAAAATAAGAGACCCCTTGTAAAGTTTATTCTTGAGCCAGGCGCAGTGGCTCACGCCTGTAATCCCAACACTTTTGGGAGGCCGAGGTGGGTGGATCACTTGAGGTCAGGACTTCGAGACCAGCCTGGCCAATATGGCAAAACCTTATCTCCATTAACAATACAAAAATTAGCTGGGCATGGTAGCAGGCGCCTGTAATTCCTGCTACTCGAGAGGCTGAGGCAGGAGAATCACTTGAACCTGGGAGGTGGAGTTTGCGAGTTCTCAAGGAGCTAAGATTGTACCACTATACTCTAGCCTGGGTGACAGACAAGACTCCATCTCAAAACAAACAAACAAACAAACAAATGTTTATTCTTGAGCATCTGAGAGCTACTTCTTTGACTCCTTATTGAATTGACATCTTTTAAACCTGCATTAATCTACAAATGTTTTGGCAGCATGCTGTTGTCTTGTTCTGAAATCGACATAATAATCATATTATTGGAGACAGTATAATCTGTAGACGTAACTCACTGCTAATCCTGGTAATTAATAAATTCTCTCAGATGCCTGTACTAGATAATGTATCTATCATCTATTTCACTGATACCTGTGAATCACTGACTTGTTTTCACGTCATGGTCTTTATGTGAAGTATGCTTAACTGTTTGTCCTTGCTTCTAGGAATCTCAGAGCACATTTATATTAATAGTTTGTCTGGCTTTATTTTCATACCATTATTTGGTTCTCATTGGCTTGTTCATGGATTTACTCTTTTCTGTACGACATTGTAGGAAAGCCAGCTATAAAAATATGTTTCACCACAGTTGTATTAAAAACTGTCCATATATCTTCTCTATGTGCCATTTGCAGTACTTCTGTATTTATATGCTGTAGTAATATGCAGAAAAAAAAATACTGTAGGCTCTTCTTATCAAAAAAGCTTCTCATTGGAAAATATAGATATCTATAAATCTTGTTCTGCTTTTTCTTGACTAAAAGTGGTCAACTATTATGAGATTGCTTTTTGTTATACTGTTTTAGCAGCTACATAACTATTAAAAAATTATAAGAAATTATATGGGGACTTACATTCCACTTTCAGCTTTTTAAATTTCTCAGCGGTGATATTTTTTCAATCCTTGGTCTTGGAGTAACGTAACCAGGGTTTGAATCCCAAGCTTTCATTTATTAGCTGTCACCTTAAGTGATTTATTTCATCTCTCTCTGAACTTCAGTTTTCTAGTCTACAATAATAACCACCTTATAGAGTGTAGCGGTTCTATTTGTTTTCTAGTGCTCCTGTAAAAAAGAACCACATACTAGGTGGTTTAAACAATGGGAATCTATTGTCTCACATTTCTGGGGCCTAGGAGTCTGAGATCAAGGTGATGGCAGGATTGGTTCCTTGTGAAGGCTGTGAGGGAAAATATACTTCATGCTGCTGCCCTAACTTCTGTTGGTTGGTTTGCTGGCAATCTTTGCTGTACCGTGGCAAGTAGAAGCATCATCTGATCACTACCTTCATCTTTACATTATATTATTTCTGTAAGCATTCCTGTGCCCAAATTTCCCTTTTTACTAGTACACCAGTCATAACGGACTTGGGGCCACTCTTATGGCCTCATCTTAACTAATTCCATGGGTAAGATCCTATATTGAAATAAGGTTATTCTCTGAGGTACTATGGATGAGGATGTCAATATATGGATTTTCGTAGGATGCAATAAAATTCATAAGAGGATATAGATTAGATAATGGAGAGAAACATTCTGTAACTTAATATGTAAAACATTAAATTATTAATATGTAATCATCATAATAGTAGCTAACATATACAGGACACTATACTATGAACTTTGCATGTGTTTATTCTCACAAACCAATTAGGCAGATGTGGAATTATTCCATTTGCCAGTGAGTAAATTGAAGATCAAAGAGGATGAAAAGTGGTTCAGAAACTTGCCTTAGGTCATAAGGTTACTAAGTGGAAAAGCAGAATTTAAATCCAGGGATTCTGGATACTTTTAACTACTGTGCTAGTTACTGCTATAAAGAAATACCCAAGACTGAGTACAAAGAAAAGAGGTTTAATTGACTCACAATTTCACATGGCTGGGGAGAGCTCAGGAAACTTAGAGTCATGGCAGAAGATGAAGGGGAAGCAAGGACCTTCTTCACATGGTGGCAGGAGGGACAAGAGCAAAGCGGGAAGAGCCCTTTGTAAAACCATTAGATCTCGTGAGAACTCACTCACTATCACACAACAGCATAGGAGAAACCACCCCATCATTCAGTCACCTCCCACCAGGTCCCTCCTTTGACACATGAGGATTACAGTTTGAGATGAGATTTGGATGGGGACACAGAGCCAAATCATTATCAACTACCATTACCTTTTAAATTAATAATATGCTTAATGTGATAGTTTTTGCGTTTTTATGCCCACCTAGGTATGCAATTAAATGAAAAGAGGCAGGAGAAAAAAACGCAATTGTTTCATTTGTTCATATATTTAAGAATTATACATAGCTTACTTCTGAAATACTGAAGTAGCTATTAGATTATTCCAGTGCAGAAGCACATGAAAACATTTAGAAATGAAAAAAAAAAAAAAAAACTAAGTTTATCTAAAAGAAGTGGAAGGAAGAACTTTTTTATGAAAGATCTTTACACTCAAGCACTAAATTTGGCTGAAATTTAACTCAATTTAAATAAATTTGGCTAAATTTGGCTCTAAGTTTTGTAAGCACCAGTTTAAAGATAGAAATCTATAGTGTTTCATATTTTTATTTTCTAATGGCAGGAAGATTAAACTATCTAAGAAACAAAATTTTTTTCTAAACTTAATTCAACCAAAATGTGAATCTTTGACAGTTGTGAGAATCCTTGTATTTAGAATGCTAAATGAAAAACACTGATGCCGGCCGGGCGCGGTGGCTCAAGCCTGTAATCCCAGCACTTTGGGAGGCCGAGAGGGGCGGATCACGAGGTCAGGAGATCGAGACCATCCTGGCTAACACGGTGAAACCCTGTTTCTACTAAAAAAATACAAAAAACTAGCCGGGCGAGGTGGCGGGCGCCTGTAGTCCCAGCTACTCGAGAGGCTGAGGCAGGAGAATGGCGTGAACCCGGGAGGCGGAGCTTGCAGTGAGCTGAGATCCGGCCACTGCACTCCAGCCCAGGTGACAGAGAGAGACTCCGTCTCAAAAAAAAAAAAAAAAAAAACAAAAGAAAGAAAAACACTGATACCTTCAGTTGCAATTTATGGAAAAATATAGAAGCAATGTTTAAGTAGACAGACCATATCTTTATTTTTTTATATTACCAGTGGACAGAATATGACATTGAATCATTACTCAGTGAAGGTAATATTATCAGAGGGGCAATTGAGTTACTGTGAGCTGGGGACTCCACTTTCAAAAGCTCTGATTTAATTTAGTGACAGAACTCAGAAAATCTAGATGAATGGGACATGAATGTATTAGAATAGTTGTTCCCACTCTGTTTGACTAACTTTTTTACATGAAGATGTTTCCAAGAATCTTCCATAATAGTTTTACTTTTAATACCTGTTGATTGAGAAGATATCTAGTGATATAATGACTGCCTGCCAAGATCAATAAGCTAAAAAAAACCCCTCCAAAGTAGCACAATGATTTGATCTGTTCTATAGGCTTCATTAAAAAGGCCAGTGGATATTAGTGGACACCTGCCAAAAACAGTGATGTTTGTTCTGATGTAATTAATACTGAGCTGCTCCTTTTTCTTGTTACTGACTAAAGAATTCTTAGGATTTATGCTAGGACAATAACCACTATGAAATACAAAATTTAAGGATATGATTATTTGCACTGCAATTTTTCTCCTCCAACCTTATGAAAATTTAGTGATCAGTAATATGTAGGCATTGAAGTACATTTTAATTACAAATACACAGATATGTACATTTTGATGTCTTCTGTGTCTGAAAGGTACTCATTTAGTTTTATTATCTTTAATTCTGTGACATTCACATTCCTATTTTTTTTTTGAAACTGGATTCCAAAAGAACAGTATTTAGGATCAAAGTGAGGTTAAGAGAGAAGTCTCACTTTTGATTTTATCTAATATGAGTCACACAGATGGATATAAGTGAAGGATTGATGTAAATTTGTATATTTCTGGTAAAACAGAAAATGAGAATATGATCTGTCTGTTTTATAGTGAGAGAGTTTTTCTCCTTGATTGTGAATATTAGTACAATTGACTGTGTTGAGTAATCTTTAAATGGTTTTAAATATGAAAAGACTTTCGTTGTGATGATTATTTTCTGAAATACGGGTCAGTCCTCCCAGTTCTCCATAGCTCTGACTTCTGGCATTACAAAGTCACTTGCAACTAGTTTACCTTGAAAATATGGGAAATATATGGCCTTGACAAGGGAAGTATTTATATTAAGCTAGAAAAATATTTTCATTATTAGAAAACACATTGAGGAAGGAAAAAAGAACATCCTGTAGTTTTCTTATAAAGGTAATTATACTAAAAGCATAGGGTAACTATATTTTATAGAAGAAGTGCAAATAAAACTCTGATAAAAAAGTAAGTTAAATCTCAAACCTAATGCATTAAATGTTGCTTGATGTTCATGCTAATTAGAGGCATTATAAATCTTAAATCCTAATATGTGTCTTTTTTTCTGAACTTTCTTTAGAAAGCATGTCTGACCTTTAGTTCTATTCATTTAATAGATTCTTGAAAATCATCTGACTTATATGGATATATGCCTTCAAAAGATAAAGAATTCTATATATATATTTATCAAATACTAATGACTAGTATCAACTTTAAACATTTTAGGGATGTTAATGCTATTACAAATTCTGGGCATTGCAAAAGTGTTAAAATATAAGCTATGACATTTAGAGACAAAGTCTCTTAGGTTTCCAGAACTTTGTAAATCATTTCATTAGTGTATGTCAATAGTCCTATACAAGCAAACTAGAAAAAGACTGCTTTCTAATAACCAAAGTTATGAGTCCAATTTAAATCCTTTTTCTGAATAGTTTTAACAGTGATTAAAGGAGCACTGGATATAAATACAACTATAATAAAATTTAACTTTTTCTCATTTATATTTAATGACTGTTGAGTAAGATTTGTGCTGATGCTTGTGTATTAAGTACTTATTTTGTCAATGATATATTTGTGGCATTTACACATCAGACTCTTTGTTTTGAATTTTGTTTTGTTTTACTACCATTATAATTCTGGCTGTCGGTTTTATTGTTGTTATCATTTATCAACATGCTAGATACACACATTTTAAAACACGTACCTTATTAAAATACTAGATATTTTAGCAATCATGGGTTTTCTAGTATCTTTGGTCATATTTCATATTTATACTCTAGCAAGATGAAACTGTTGTTTAGCAGTGTAATATGTGTCAACCTTTCTTTAGAGATAATCTCTAAATTTTATTCAAATATTAATCTTTTCTAAGATATCAGCATTTCAGATAATGTGAAGGTTTCTCTTTTGTTAGTCTCTTTTTTTATCCCTTTTCTTTGAGTTGCTTTCACATATTTATATAGAGTATAATTATAATAATGCTCAAGTACTTAATATGTATTAGTGGCATTATAATCTTATTTTAGGGACTTGATAGCTCACATTTCTATTTCCTTGTGAACATTAAATAAGTAATCAAGAGGAAGGACATACCTTTACACTATATAATGACTTCTTAAATATAATATTAAAGAAAAACTTTTGCTTAGTTTATTTCTTCTTTCCATGTCCTATTATAAATTTGGTTTATGGTCAATATCATCTCTCTCCTTTGAATATGAAGTAACTGCTTGAAGGTCTGGATATGCTGTTTTTATTTGCCCATCATTTTCCCAGAATCTCACATTTTCTTATAAAATTTATGTTCAGTTAATCAGCGAAGGAAATGTTACAACACAGAAAAGCTCTTGAATAAAATAAAAATAAAATAAGATATACATAGACAAAGGATTGGTAAGTGAAGGTAAAAAAAAGATACCAGTGAGAAAGTGTGATGTGTAATGATTACAAGAGCGTAAAATATCTATGTGTAAGAAGGCGAGGCACAGTGGCTCACACCCATACTCTCAGTGCTTTGGGTGGCTGAGGTGTAAGGATTTCTTGAGCCCGGGGACTTCAGACAACCTGGGGCAGCATATTGAGACCTTGTCTGTACAAAAAAATTAAAAAATTAGCCAGGTATTATGGCACATGCCTGTAGTCTCAGCTACTCAGGGGGCTGAGGCAGAAGGAGCACATGAGACTTGGAGGTCAAAGCTGTAGTGAACCATGACTGTACCATTGCACTCCAGCCTGGGTGATACAGTAAGACCTTGTCTCAAAACTAACTAAATAAATCAATAAAATGTACGTAAATATTTACATTTATACATTTGTATATATAAATACATATAAACATACATAGAGAGAAAACATTAATAGTAATGTGAAATGGGACCTCTGTAGACACAATATTTGGTATAAAAATTCAATTGACAGATAATGAAAGTACTCCCGTGTCTCAAGTGTTACAGAGAAAACAAATATGACAGTCTGTAGCCCCTAAAGTGTTTTCTTATATACATATATTATGCTTATTAGGACCAATATGTTGGGAATTTAAAAATACATTCATTTTATACCTTTTTTAAAAATTCCTTTGCGTCCTCCGCTTCATGGTGGTGAGTTCAAATATGACGAAATGCCCTGAGGAAGTGATATCAGGTACACCCTCAATTCCCGAGGAAGTGTGGGTAGTAAACCCTTAAGCCATTGATGAGTCTGGAGCCTGAGATCATGAAAGGTTAGTTTAGAACCCTGGCCCATATGCTGAATCTAGCCTGTAGACACATTTTTGCCCCATACAGTGCTTTTAAAATTCAATTAATTTTCAGTAATTAAGAATGGAAAGGTTTTATCTGGAAGGTTCACGATCAACTTCTGTGAAGGAAATCTGAGGCTGGGACAAGAGTGGGCCCACATTTCACAAGGCAGCAGCCTGCTGTCACTGAGCATGGCCTGCACTTCCTCTTCAGGTGGGCGCCACTGGGCCCTGGACCCCGTATGGCCTTCTCACTCTTCTAAATTACCTGACACCTCCAAGCATTTGTGTTCGCATCACATGTTTATTTTATACATTATTCATTTATTTATTTATTTTAGAGACAGGTTCTCACTCTGTCATCCAGGGTTGTTTGCAGTGGCTCAGCCATTGCTCACTGTAGCCTCACCCTCCCGGCCTCAAGTGATCCTCTAACCTCAGTCTCCCAAGCAGCTGGGACTACAGGCATGCTCCACCATGCCCAACTAATTTTTTTAAGTTTTACTATTTTGTAGAGACAGGGTTTTGCTGTGTTACCTAGACTGGTCTCGAACTCCTGCCTTCAAGCCATCCTCCCAACTTGGCCTCCCAAAGTGCTAGGATTACAGATGTGAGTTACCATGCCTAAGCCTGTACCACAAGTTTAAAATCTAATACATGAAGTTACCCTCCGAACCATTTCAAAAGAAGGATAAGGAAAGAACAGGAGAGAACCCCCTGTACATTAGATGAAGACACTTTGCATCAAGTTGTCTAGCCAACTCTTAGCTTTGTGCAAGAATAAAAAGGACAGTGTACTCTCTGAGATGCTGATGTGTCTACTTAAGTCATTATTTAGAGGGAAGGGGCTCTTAATAGAAACAAACAGAATTACATGATCAGATGAAGCTTGTGTCACTAAACAAGAATAAAATATTGAGACCAATTGGGAATTTCCTCAAGACAAATTAAAAGCAAAAAGTAAACAGTTTAAGTAAGAAAAAGTTAATTAGGTTTCCAAGATGTTTTCAATCAATGTCAATTTATTATTAGCATTAGGCAGGGAGGAAATGCATAACAGGCAATTATTATCCTGAGAGCAGCCCTTCAATGTTTTCTGTGTTTCTGATTCTTGACCATACTGTACTCCGGTTTGGTTTGAGTCAGGAGCTAACACAGACTTTCTTGTTTACCAGGAAATCAGGAGAAAGAAAGAAGCAGATACAACTAGGAAAAAAAATCAGTGACTGCATACATAGGCATATGTGTGCATGTTTAGCCTGAGAAACCCTTTCATCATGTGAATATTAGATCCTATCATAATTTTCCCATCTATCTGATCACTCTTGTTTCCATTGTTGCCCCTGCCAGTGCTTTCGGTATTTGCCTTTTAGAAATAATGCATTTTCTATTTGCTTTGCAATTTGCCTATTTGTGTTTTGTTCCCCTCTGTCCCTCTGCCTCTTGCTTCTCGATGTTTTATATTCTTTTGCCTTTCAATCTAAATGATTGTGTTAGGTCACCCACTGGGCAGGTACTGGGGAAAAAAATATGATACTCTGTTCAGAAAGTAAGTTCCCAGAGACATCAAATCAATGAGACTTTCAAGGCCTGTGATTTTTAAAAAGAGAGAGAGAAAAGATGATGACGGCAACTAGAAATAGGAAGCACTGATTATTTGTGACCTTAAGCATCAGTCCAAACATGTATTCCTGTACACACACACACACACACACACACACACACACTCACACAGGCTGACTTACCAGAGCAATAAAATTATCATTAGGGATTCTACAAATCATTCTTGAAGACTGCTTTAACAGAGGGCATTTTTAAAAGGTATACTACAGAGACATAACTATAACAGAAAAGGAAAGCAATACATTTTCTCCGAAGACTTCTTTTCAACTACAAATTATACTGTATTGTATATGTTTTAAAATGTTTTTGCTGAAGTTGCCACTTTAGATGTTTTAAAGTACACTTTAGATGTTTTTTTAACTCCTCTGCTGTGGAGTATTATTGTTTTCTTTTTTTCTTTAAATATAAATGGAATTCTCATTTAAACTTGAGGGACTGTGAACATATGTTCAGCCACAGAGCAGTGAGACATGCCATAATATCAAGGGTAATGATCAAAATATTTTACAATTGGGAAAGCATGGACACTCACCAATCAGAGCAGACAGTGACCAAGAACAATGTACTGTTAGATGTGCCAGTGACACCCTGATTCAGCCTTGTATGTAAGGGATAGAGGGGAACTGATAGGCTCAGGTGTGGACTAGGACGTTTAGGTTAGTAATTATTCTAGTATATTTGAGTAAGATGTTTTAAACCGAATAGACTTTCCGTTCTTTATTACAGCTGATAAACAGCTCTTCCAGATTGTCTATCAAATAGATTACGTGGCTAACAGAATTATAGATGATCTCTTTAAGTTACCATATTTCTGATAAGTAGTATTCTATAAACGTCTTAATTTTAGTAGTAGTTTAGCTTCGTAGCACTAGGGGGGATATTTTGTTTGTATTAGATGTAGTGCATTAAATAATTTAACATAGTTTAGAGATTAGAAGTAATTATTTGTAAGTGATAGAGTTTTGTTTTGTTTTGTTTTTCCTTTTTTACAACTCTTTTTCAAAATATGGGCTGGTAAGACAAAATGGTAAGTGATTCTGTTTGCCTGTAGGTTTTGTTATTGGAGTAAAGGTAGGATCTTATAAGTTTAATTGGAAATAATTTTTAATGTTACATGTAGTGCTAGAGAGTAAGTTCCTACTCAGTTGTAAATAACAATACTTTTAGGTATTTAGCACTTATGCTTTTGGCAATATTGCAAGAGTTTTATTTAAATTATATTATTTATTACTAACAACCATATCATGAAGTAAAGAATTTTTTCCTTAAAATTAAATTCAGAGGCCAATAGACTTTATACTTGTTAGTTCTACTATATCTTGTGTAGACGTTCTACTACTCTGGAGCAGGATTTATAACGTTGTACTTGCCCTGTGTACAAAGAGGTTAACTTGGACAATGTAAAGGAGCTTGTTGTCCACTAAGCTGGTACATGTGTACAGATTTCGAAAGGTTTAAACAGGTACACTGTGAAAGAACTTTGTGAATACTCCTGGTGATTGTGAGTTCAATCCTTTGCCTCCCTGTTTTTAGTACCAGGGCAGCCACTAAACTTCAAAGCAGAACCTGAGTCTGAAACAAGTATTTTGCTCTCTTGGACACCTCCACGCTCAGATACCATTGCCAACTATGAGCTGGTCTACAAAGATGGGGAGCATGGAGAGGAGGTAAGACTATAGTGCTTCTCACCCTGGGAATTATTCCTTACGTTGGGTCACTTCTTTATTTTTGTGTATTTACCCACATTCTTGGTCAGATAGCTATTGAGGACCTTGACGGAAAAGATTTACTACTGAAAAGAGGAACTTGACCGCCCCCCTCCCCAATCCAAAACAACAGCAACAAAAACAGCAGAGTGGTTATTTGGAGGCTTTGGGGAAAAACAAAACAAAATAATTCTTGCTCCTATTGGAATGTGCTTCTGACAGAGCTCCAAGTTCCATAGATGTATCAGGTTATAGAAGAATAAATACTCAGTGAGACTTGGGGACTGTCTTTCTCTTCTGCATGAAAGTATTTAAGTCACTGTGGGGACAGGTGACTACATTAGGTCTATATGTTAATGAAACTCCTTGGCTAGATGAACTAGTCCTTGGCTAGATGAATCTTGCTATGAAGATTTCCCATAGCAAATGTTAATTTGTTTGCTATAAAGTATTTGGTATGAAGGTGAGTGTATATAACATTTGAGTATGCTGTGCAAATAAAATAACAGATTGTAGAAGGCATGGCAATTATTGATCGTCATTGAAAAGAGAAATGAAAACCAATATAACTAACTCATTAATAGCGCTGTTCTAAAGCATCTAATTTTTATAGTAGCACTGGAGCTAGCCTTTCTTATTAATCTGTTTCACATATAATAAAATGGAGGCAAGGAAAAAAAGTTAAATAATTTGCTCAAAGTCTCACACTAGTGGAGGGCAGAGCTGGGATTTGAGTCTAGGCAATCAAGTTCCAGAGTCTGTGTTGTTAATGGTTAGGGTCTACTGCTTCTTGAGTGCAGCTTGAATACATTATAGAAATCGATATTAAGATACATCTAACATTTTCAAAATGAGAATACATAATAGTAATAAGTATGTTTCTTTTATTATTGTGAAGTCCAATGGGAAACATTAGGACAAAAGGGGTTAATGGCACTATATTTGGATATTGTAATAAATTAATATGTTCTTGTAAACTATTTTATTCCATCTGTTTGAATTGAGCAGAATCTCAAAAGAATAGGTTTTAAATGCAGTGCTTTTAGATTTAGCTAACAAAGCCAATATAAATTTAGATTTAGCTAACAAAGCCAATAAAAAATACACTTAAAAAGTTATATAGTTGAAATGCCGGTATGACTTAAAGTGTTCATGATAACAACTTGAGCAATTGGTGTTTTCTATAAGGCTTAAATCAGCTTTGAATTATTTTAAACCTTCATTACCACCGCCAAACTAAAATACATGCATACATACACACATACATATAAAGAGTAAAGGAGAATTGTGATGCTTGAATGTTGGCTCAGCTACTATGCTCTACAATTGCTTATTGAGGGAATTCCATTATTTCTTATTTGGTGGATCTGAAATTTCTGAAAACTTTTGTATTTGTAAGCCAGAATACCCTAGGGATGGTTTCTCTAGTTTTATATTTGAATTCTTCTTCTT
>NW_012110030.1:2519604-2540662 GCF_000951045.1 Mandrillus leucophaeus | reverse complement strand
TTGAGATTTCAGAAGGTCATGGGAGATGAGTAGATATCTGTTCAATTAAAATTGCACATGTTGGGCAGATTCCACTACTAGGGGCAGGTGTCAGTTTCTGTTGTGATCTGTGTCACAGCAACATACATGCATTTAAGGGCAGAACATACTCATGGGTGTTGGACTCGCAGTCTTCCTCTTATCTGATGTGTCTGGCTAACTGTGTCAACATTAAAAATAACTCTGACTTCCCTTCTTCCAGTTACCTTTGTAGAAACTTGCCTTTTAAACTGATATTTTCATTATATAATTTCCTTAGTATAGCCCTGGATAATACTCACTATTGACTCCTTTGGTGATATTTTGATGAGATTATAATCCTGATGATACAAATCTGATAGTCCAGACAGTGTGATTAAAAAGTATTTGCACGAATCTTACTGAAGATGACCACATTCTCTTATTGCTTCCAGCAACGAATTGCCATTGAGCCAGGGACATCATATAGGCTGCAAGGACTGAAACCAAATAGCTTATACTATTTCCGTCTGGCTGCACGCTCCCCTCAAGGCCTGGGTGCTTCTACTGCAGAAATATCAGCTAGAACCATGCAGTCAAGTAGGTGTCTCTCTTTGCTTACTCTCTGCCTTTTTATTTCCTCTGGTAGATGTTGCTAGCTTTCACCTTCACCAACAGGCAAACCTGCTAATATGATTAATACTTAGTAGTCTCTAGGTTAGTATGCATCACACTTCACAGATGAAAGTGTAACTGTGACTTATTTCGGTCTCCCAATTGTTCCAAATAACAGATCCCACTTTCCCACATTGAAAGACTTTTAAAGAAGGTGGTAGACCTCCATGGGTGAAAAGTGGGTAAAAGGAGTTAGATCAAGCCCTGTTTAATGAATTATAAGGCTTTAAAGCAAAATTCACATTGAGAACCCTGCAAAATAATCATAGGAGGGCTTGGCAAATGAAAGAGACTGCAAAAGACAAAAAAAAAAACCCTTTATTTTTTTAAGCACACAGGCTTTAGCTTTGTAAACAAACAAGTCCTTATTTCATGTATTTGTTTCTACTAAGAAAAGCTCAGCACTGATGACTTGTTTCTTATTAACTCTGTGTGTAGTACATGTGGAAATTTGGAACATTAACAGAAAATCTGTATCTGGACAAATTTAGAAACAATGGAATAATGGCAAACATATTTGCAATTCTAAATTGTACTTTGTTTCCTCTGGTTCAATTTCTTTTTGGAACTGTTACCCTTAAGCATAGCTGTGTTTATCACAATGGGGGTTAATTGTGCCCAGGGCAGATTGTTTTGCATAAAGTATTATACAGGAGATTGTTTTTGATGGAAAGTTTGGTGGCTTATAATACTATTAATTGCTTTTTATTAGTAAGTGTCTACAATTCATTGATAAAAATACTATTTACCTTGAATTGAAGAGTTTTGTTGAGTTATTTTTGATTTCTTTGTATGACATTTTGTCTTTGCTTTTTGACATAGTGAATTATACAATAGATATCTATAATAGAAATACATTGAATTTTGTCAAGAAGATGCTCTGTTGACCTCATATTTAGACCTATCAGCAAACCTGATATTTATGTTTTAAAAGATTAATTTCCTTCCATATAAATGAGCAAGTTTTCCACCATTTCATTTTCTATAGAAACTTGAAAACTTTCAGGGTTTTTTGATAATAAAATGTATGTTTTTCCCTCTTAAAGCATGATTATTCACATGAAAATGATTAGGATCCTGTTTAATCTGTTAGTGATTATCGTTTATTCCCGTAAAATTTTCTTTCATTTAAAGACATAAGCATGTAAATTAATGCATTCCCTTATGTCTGCTTTGAATTCCAGGCAGGCTAATAAATAGTATTGTGGAAGATAATTTCTTAAAACTAAGCATTTAGTTAAGAGAAATGTTACATGCTTCAATACTGTATTTTACATGGTTTACAAACCTCACTTTTTAACATATGTACATACAAATTGAATAGACTTTTTATAAGCACATCAAACACTTATCTATTCCTTATTTTATTAAAGTAAAATTTTCAAATGGTGTTTAATATATTCTCACAAAATAGGAGGTCTGAAGATAGCCCTAGTGAAAACCAAATCAGCTTTTTAAAAAGAATTACAAATGAGTTCTTGCTGTTACATGAACAACTCAATTTATTATGAATAATGATAATGCATATAAAATAGATTTATAATTTGAGGTATAAGAACCCCTAGTCAGAATCAATAAAAATGAGATTCTAGTGGTTTTGCAAATCTTATTCCAAATTTACAAGGCTGTCCTATGAGGATTCCTTTTTTGTCAATACGGAGAGCTTTTATTTTGATTGACTGTGATAATGAACACAAGGCACGTAAATTAAGAAAGACTGATAATCCCCTGAACAATTGGATACACCTGGCACTCCAAAATATTAAGATTTACAAAGTCTAGGGAAATCCCCAAACTACACATTCAAATATAAAACATAGGATTGCTTTATTCACTGTACCATATACATTACTTTAAAAATATATGTGTGTGTATATGGATTTGTATTATCTTTGCCCACTTGTTTGTTCTTCTTTAGGAACATACGTTATTAAGTTTTAAATAATAGTAGTAATTGTGCTGTCTTTTATTGGTTTTTAATTTTTTTAAATCATAATATTTGGTTAATTTGATGGAAAATAATTGCTCAGAAAGTGACTAGTTTAATTTAGAATGGGCAGTAAGAAAGTATATCTTTTAACTCTAATATAAACCCTATGTTGTATGAATATGTACAAAATGAAAGAAATTTTGCACGTAAGTTATATCTTTTCCAGTTGATACTTGGGTTTGAAAAAAACAGTTCTTTTTAATGATTGTCTTATTGACATTTTGTAAGGGACAAATGATTATTATTGATTTTACCAAATTTTGCTGGTGGGGTCTAATTCTTCACTAGCAATGGTGTCTCAAGAAGAGTTATAATTAAAAAGCTGAAAGCTGACGTAGGGTAAGTACAAGTTACAGTCAGAATCAACAAGCCTGACATTACCCTCGGGTAGGTAAACCTTGGACTCTGCATTTTCATCCTTTATTGATTCTGCATGCTCACTGTATATGGGCTACGATCAATGTTAAGTTAACATTTTTTTATTATTATTAAAACTGGTCAGGCAAACTCAGTTTTCCAGATAGAGTGAACCCTCTTAGGTTTGTTGTTGACTGACTTATTTTTAATTGGAACTGGTAGAAGGGCATTAGCAGTTACTGTAACTTTTCATACTTAAGCCTTTCGCAAATGAGTACTGTATGTAAACCATCCTCATTCTAGAATATAGAAGGGAAAGCTTGGAAACAACATCTGTGAAGCACCATCAGACCCTCAAGTAAATGCTAGCACTATTTGCAACTTTTTTGAAGCTGGGTAGTCAGTATAGTAGGGGTGGGAGATACTGAGGGATTGGTTTAGAAGAAGAATTTATATCGCAGGTAGGTAATTTTATTTGAGGCTCCATTATCTTGAGGTCTCATTTTCACATATTCCCCCCACCCCATTATTTAACAATTATTTTTGGTCATTAATTCATTTTTTTGGTTTATTCATATTACTAAGCCAAGGTACATAATTTGTCATTAGAATTTAAGTTTCATAGCCTTATTTTTGTTTTGTCCTTATTGTTCGTTTATTTATTTTTGCCTTTTCTTTTGTTTTATCATTTTCTTTTTCAACCACTCCTGTCCTTTCACTTAAATCCTCCTTTAACTCACTACCAAAATAAGAGCCGTCAGCTCCTCCTCAAGACATTAGTTGCACCAGCCCAAGTTCCACTAGTATTTTGGTAAGTTGGCAACCTCCACCAGTGGAAAAACAGAATGGCATTATCACTGAATACTCCATCAAGTATACTGCAGTGGATGGGGAAGATGACAAGTCTCACGAGATTTTGGGAATTCCTTCGGACACTACCAAATACCTTTTGGAACAACTGGAAAAATGGACTGAATACCGGATCACTGTGACGGCCCATACAGATGTCGGCCCTGGCCCTGAGAGCTTGTCCGTGTTGATTCGAACCGATGAAGATGGTATGTTGCCTCCGCTACGTCAGTTTGCACCCTTCTGACACAGTCTTGGTCTGCTGTCTTTCAATAGGCTAACAGTAATCTTTTTTCTCTGCTCATCTTTTTACCCAGGATTGCGGTTGCTTTAGTATTTTTGCCAAAGACTTGTCTTTACTGCGGCCTGGCCTTTTTTTCTTTCTTTTTTTTTTAAATCTCAATGCAGTAATTTGCTTCTCTTTAAAAGGACTGTTGGCTCCTATGGTCTTGCAATCCAGCCCGTCTCTGTTCCTCCATCTAAAGTCTTCTGTGTTTTTCTTGGCTTTTTGTAGTCACTTCTTTTACATTTTGAAGTTAACTTTTCAAAACTACCTTCTTTTTGTTGCCTTTTTGTCTTACATATTTCAGAAACATTGATGCTCAACATTCAATTTTTGGCATCTTTTGTATGGAATACCTTTGATATGAGAAAAAAAGAGAAGATAATCCATATAATCAAGAATCTTTTTATTCTGCTGTTTAAAAAGAAACCTTTAAAAAACACACAACAATCAACAGCCAGTTTTTGTTATTATTTCAATGCTATACCTCTTTGTGCTTTAATGCTTTGAACCTCAAAGCATCTTCCTTGGCTTTTGTACATTTTTTACATGTTTTTCTATTTCTCTGATACTCTTTTTTTCTTCCATTTTTTTTTGCATTGGTCATGTTTTTTGATCTTTTCTTAAAAGGTAGAGCAGATTGGTTAAGCATTTTCATTGGTTGAAAATGTTCGTATTCTTCAAAGGAAACATAGTGGGTTTACCCATTTTTTGAAAAAGAGAAACCTAAGTAAAGAAAATGCAGAAAATGCTCTGATTGGGTGGGACAAGTGCCTATAATTTCTTTTATCCAATGATGTTGTTCCAGTTCCTAGTGGTCCTCCTCGCAAAGTCGAGGTGGAGGCTGTCAACTCAACATCTGTTAAAGTCTCATGGCGCTCACCTGTGCCCAATAAACAGCATGGCCAGATAAGAGGATACCAGGTACATTATGTGAGGATGGAAAATGGTGAGCCCAAGGGCCAGCCCATGCTGAAAGATGTCATGCTGGCTGATGCACAGGTAAGCCTCTGAAATTATGTACCTCGATTTTTATATAAGTGTGTCTTAGTTCATATCTTGCAATTGGCCTCATTTTAGTCTTTCGACATTTAAAAAATCCTGTACAAAATTCTAGTTTTCATTACACATTGATGTATATTGATCTTTTCAATCAGAGTTACTATCAAGTGAGGAAGGGAATTGTAATGAAATGACACTCAAGTCTGATTAAAAACGTGTTACTTTTTCCTTAAAATACAGATATTCAACCCTTTACAACCATATTTGAGTTTGTGTTTCTGATTTCAAAAAATGGTTGTCTTAGTAATGAATCAAAGAGAAGATTTCTAAACTGCAATTTGCCTGATGGAATCTATTTTCTTCTGTGCTAAAACAACTTGGAACTTAGTTGTTCTAATTTCTAAATGTATGTCTTCTTCCATTGAAGAATAGACATTTTTATTCAAGTATAGTTACTCAGTATTATATTTAGTATTTCTTCATCAAATTACATATTTGATGAAACTCATTGTTTTATGTCCCAGAAAGTGAAGATGGTGACAATGATATTAAAAATTAAATCAGAATTTCCTAGAGAATAAATGGGATCCTTATGTTGAACCAAGGTTAAAAAAAAAAAGTACTGAAAATGAATAGTTGAGTTTATGAGAAATTGTATTGATCTTAGGGCAGTGGTTTGCAACTATGGTATCACAACCTGGTTTTATAATTAGTTGTTTAAAACAGAGCATTGAAAATTTTCACAATTTTTCAAAAATTAGAGGTGATTCAGAGATAGTCCCATAATAAATTCACTTGGGTTTTACATATTTTCCTCAAAGGAAGATGAAGATTTCAACTTGTAACTACCATCCTGAAAATTGTACATGACTCATGTACTGGCTTACCTTTGCTGTGTCAAATGGTGATGAGATATCATGGGGATGGGATATTATGATCATTGGAATACTTTCATTATCCAAGAAATTGGTGACTTGGCAGGGAAAAGGATGGAGTTTGTAAAATATTTGAAATTTATTTCAAATGAAAATGCCTTTCTTTGTGTGAAAGTCAGAAAGATTATGAAGCAAGTTGAAAACTGCGGCACCAAGTTGCCCAGTTCTACATTCTTGTCTGTAAAGGTGGACGTATCCCCTGGTCAAGAGATCGAGACCATCCTGCTCAACATGGTGAAACCCCGTCTCTACTAAAAATAGAAAAATTAGCCGGATGTGGCGGCACACGCCCGTGTAGTCCTAGCTACTAGGGAGGCTGGGGCAGGAGAATTGCTTGAACCCGGGAGGTGGAGTTTGCAGTGAGCCGAGATCGCACCACTGCACTCCAGCCTGGCAGCAGATCAAGACTTCGTTTCAAAATAAATAAATAAATAAATAAATATAAAAAAAGAGAGCAATAAATATCCCTGTGCCTCTAAGGAAAATACTTACCCCCCAAGTCTTAATACAAGTCAACTCTCAAAAGCCTTTATGTTTTCTTCAGTTTTGAAACATTCTAAGCAAAGGGATCTGGATTCACAGCTCACTTATCTACCCCAAGGCCACTTCCATAAATGCAATAGAGCTTCATAATACCACTTCAACACTGGAAAGGGGCCACTGACTTGATTTTTGTAAATAATTATTATGTAGTGCCTATAAAAAGAAAGTTATAAAATTAATAAAACCATCGCTATGTTTTATCATATAAGTCTACAATTATGGAAAAGAAAACAATATGACCATCGTGCTTTGATGTTCTCCTTTGGTTCTTAGATATTTTACGTTATAGAACAGTAATTCCGTCCCATTTCCATTGTAAAATCTGGTAGTTAACGGAATTATGTAATACCAAATGCATTAAACGTCAACTCTGTCTTTTTTTCCTCTTCTTCTTTGTCTTTTCTTTATTAATTGCTGATTTTTCTTGTGTATTTTCTTTCTTTCCCATCTCATTTATTTTCCTTGACTCTTCACTGAAATTTCATTACATCTCACAGGACTTCTTTGAAGCTATAAGTGTTAAATATAATGAAAGATATTAATCTAAATATTGACTTTTAATTGTGTAACTTAAGATAGAAGTCAAAATAAATGAGTAGGATATGAGTAGAAATATTCACTTTTTCTGTGCTTCATTGCTATGTTTCAGTGAACCATACATTTAAAGTATATTAGCTGGTTTTAACAATAACAGTAACAAAGATTATTTAATTTGACTTCCCAATTAGAGGTGGAGGTGGCAGCAAAACACACATTCTCTGGAATTTTATTGTACACACTGCTTTGTTTATTTTTTCAATTTTTTTAGTCTAAGAAGGGCAACACTGCCTGTATAAGGCTTAAATTTTTTTCTTTTTATTTTGTTTTCCTTCCAACCTTCTTATTCTCAATCAGTGGGAATTTGATGATACTACTGAACATGTGAGTAATTTTTGATTGTTTTGTCAAAAGCAGACTATATATGCTTGTTTTCTCTGACATCCTTTCACTTATTTGTGATCTGTCATCACAGTTTGCTTGGATGCATGAACTAACAAATTATTTTTAAGTTATCTTCACTATGTGGTGCACTTTTTATTTTGGTTTCTGTTTTGTGAAATCAGCATGGTGCTATTGACTGCATAAGAAATGTCATGGGCTTGTGATATTTATTTTGATGGCTGCTACTAACTCTGCTTTGTGACAGTCAGAGGAAGCATGCTTTAAAATACAGGGGTGTCGTCCAATCTTTTGGCTTCTCTGGGCCACATTGGAAGAAGAAGAATTGTCTTGGACCACACATAAAATCCACTAACATTAACGACAGCTGATGAGCTAAAAAAGAAAACAATCTCGTAATGTTTTAAGAAAGTTTACAAGTTTGTGTTGGGCTGCATGTGGGACAAGCTTGCTTTAAGTGAAGGCATTGCAGACTGGAGATGTCAGATTGTTTGGTGTAGGCTGCTCATAAATCCTACTCCAGGGTCACATATCCAGTGGATAACAAGATGCAGATCTGGCACTGATTAACTCTAACTAGAAGTGGCTGTTCTTCACTTTTACCCATACATATTTGAACGATGAATGGATTATGCCAAGAAGTAGAAAGTATCTTGCTGAGGGAGGAATGTTTTTAAAATATTTGAATGAAAGTTCTATGTTATTTATTGAGGGACTGTTATGTATGTGCCACTGCAAGGGACACATGATGTGACACCTGCTTTCTAGTGTTTCTATTCTAAGTGGCTAAGGAAGAGTAAAGTTCTGAAAAGTTTCATATAATGCAGCAAAATATATGGCCTACAGCAGTGTACCATGCATTAATAAATTAGTGGACAGTGTCAATAAGAGCTATGAATTCAGAGACAGTGGTCCAAGATAGTAAAAGAAGTCATGAAGCTCAGTTGAGAATTTAAGGGATGATTAAAGACTGAATAAGTGAAAAAGTTGTGTGTGTGTGTGTGCGCACGCGCGCACACGTGTGTGTGTGTGTTGGGGAGCTAGAGGTGGAACATACATATTTTTTTAAGTTGAGCACAGCAAAACCAGTCATTGAGACAGTTGAGCATGTGGTATAGTCACATGACAGTGAGCCTGACAATTTGATATAAATGAAGGCTTCCTGTAAGTAACTCAGTGGTAAATAGAGCTAAGAGGTCAACTGTAATATAATACTGGAAAAACCAGAAGAGTCAAGCCAAAAAGCTGGCCAGTCTTTAACTCTTCAATATTAGAGCGATATAGGAGAAATTTTTAAAAATGAGTTAAAGGCTGACAGGAAGGTATTCTTCCATTCACTGACTGAATATTTACTGCCAATGCACAGGACTCTTACTGGGAATCTTGTAACTGTGTCCAAGGTATCAGTTCTCGTGGCTTTGCCAGTGCAGCAGCGTTTTTGACCATAAACTTCTTTGACTATAACTCACAGTAAGAAATACCTTATATGTCGTGATTCAATGCACACATATGTTTAACTAAAATACAAATTTTATGGAACCATATTTTGTATAATAAACACTAACATTAAGTATTCAAGTTTATTCCATTTCATTTCTGTTTGTTTAAATTCTGGTCATGACTGACTAAAGTGATTTCACAACCTACTAAATGGGTCATTACCTGCAGTTTAAAAACCAGTGACTTAGTGGATAGATTAGAGAGTAAAAAGGTGGCAGATAGAAAAGCAGGTAAAAAGAGTTATTTTGCTAATTTAGTCATGAAGTGATAAAAATGCAACAGAGTTGAGGCAGTAGAAATGAAAAAGTAATACTTAGGATCAATAAAAGGAAGAATTGGCAAAAAACTTGCTAAGAATTGAAGAAGAGAAAGAGGTCAAAGATAGCTCATACGTTTTGCAAATGTGTTACCATTCATTAAAATATGGAAGTAAGGAGGGGGAGTCTACTTCCAGGAATGATTTTTAAGTTTTAGTTCATTTGAACTTGAAGTAACACTGGGTAGTCACAGGAAAACATCCAGCAGATATTTACAATGTATATGCCACTGGAGCGCAGATTGGAAGTCACAGCTGAAATAAATCAGGAGTATGGGCAGAAATAATTACTTAAGGTTTAGAAATGAATGCAGTTTTTTTTTGTTTTTTGTTTTTTGTTTTTTGTTTTAAGATTAGAGAGAAACAGTAGACCAGTGACTGTGACAGAACCTCAGGTATGCCAACTTTTAACAGGGACAAAAACAAAGTGGAGACAGGACAGGAGGAAACAAAGAGAATAAGGAATTATAGCCATAGTACCGGGCACATCACCTCACAGAGCATACTGAAACAACCAAGGAGGGAAGTGTACCCACCTCTTAAAGAAATAAAATGTAATCCAAGAAAGGGTATGATCATGGCAGATAGAGGTGTGTCCAGTTGAGATTATACCACTGCAGGGGACTTGACGCATTTCAAATTGCGTTACGTCTGTTATCCTCTAACAACCTGGGCAAGAGAATGGATGTGTGTGGTTAACTCTAATTTCGTGATAAGAAACATAAGGCTCAGAGTGCATAATTTCTTGCTGCAAAATTTGGTGATGAAAGCAAGCCTTGCTGCTTTTTCTAGTTAGCCATGCCTGCTTTTCAGCAGTACTCCGGTGGCATGTGAGGGCAACCTTGGAAACAATCATGTTGGCATTTAATCATCATAGTTTTCGGGATAGTCAGTGTGTCTGCTGTCATTTAAAATACTGCTCTTGGGTAGTTTACTTGGTTTTTCTATCCTCTGTAACATTAGGGAAACCATTCCAAGGTCCTGGAAATACAACATCTCTCCCAAGTAGCCCATTTATCTGGCATAATAAAATTTCCAGTGACTCTTCAGGATGATATCTGAACTTCTTGAATTTCCACAATGAGATATTCCTACTCTTTTGAGAAAGCTTGTTGTCAGAAGCTGTCATATTTGGAGTCATCTTCAACAATTGAGCTCTATGGTATCTGTTACAGCCTTGCTAAAAAAAACCCTACTGTATTTCACACAATATAATTCATTCACTCGTCAGTCACATTGTCTTTAGATTTGAAAGACAATGACATTGTATATTTTCCTAAATTTATCCATATTCAATTTGAAAACACAGCTGTGCCAAAAATCTGAAAGGGTTTTTATATTGCTCTGTGTGTGTGTCTGTGTGTGTGCATGCGCATGTGTATATGCAGCTCTGGTATTTGTTCTTAAAATACTAGAATAAGTTAATAGCCAGAATCTCTAAAGAATCCCATAACCCGTAGTTTAAAGGAATATCAAAGACCATCTGGTCTTATAACCACCACCGCTTTGGGCCCTGACTAAGAGAAAACTAAGAATTTTGGTAAATAGTATGTGGTATTTAACTTTTTGGAAAGTCCAAATAAATTGAGCACATACTGGTGATGCGGTAAAACTAAAGTCCAGTTGTATTCTTTGCTTTTATGGCTGCTTTTCAATGTGTGTGAAAAGTCTCCTCAGTGGATAATGATTTCTGCTCATAGCCTATACAAATAACCAATAAACATGATAATACAATCAATCAATAAGAGAGCCCTAAGCAAATTCTCCCTCAGGGTATCTAGGTCCAACAACAACCATTTGGTAAAATTCTTCCATAGTGATCAAACAGACTGCTGGCATCAGCCGCATCTGCAGTCTGTTCGTTACAGTGGATGTGTGTGGAGAGCTGTTGGCATAAAATAATCACTCTTTCATGGAATGCTTCCTAGAAGTCAGGCATAGTTCTGTGAGTTTACCTGATATAACTCATAAAATCCTATGGGGTCCTATTATAATTCCAACATTCCCTTGGGAAATGGAGGCACAGATAGGTAAACGTACTTGGTCTGTCCAAGCTAGTAAGGATATGAAAGTTGAAGAATTCAGGAAGTCTGGCTCCAGATTTCATGTCTTTGACTAATACCCTAAGAGCTACCTCCTAAGATGCCTGAAGACACCCCTTCGATATCAGCATGAAAACAGATTTCCTAGCATGAGCTCAGGCATGAAATTTCCAGGGCTTAGCATGGCTGCAAGGGATGTGTGAGCATTTGCAGAATGAAGGCAGACGTCTGGCCTTGTTTTTCACCCAGGGCATTAGTAGCATGTTTTGAATCAGTGACATTCTGTTTTGTCATTTCAGGACATGATCATTTCTGGGCTCCAGCCTGAAACTTCCTACTCCCTTACGGTCACAGCCTACACAACCAAAGGAGATGGTGCTCGCAGCAAGCCCAAACTGGTGTCCACCACTGGGGCAGGTAATCATGTCTGTGCATGTATGTGTCTTGAATAGTACTGCTAACTTTCTAAATGGTATGGGTAGCTTCTAGCAGGCTTTTATTATTATAAAATCAGAGGAAATAAATGGACTGTGGTCAACTTTTGTGTTTTTAGTTCAGGGGCAAAAAAAAAAAAAAAATAGATCAGGGAAAAAATAGTCCAAGTGCATAATTTGTCCAAACTATTCAATCAGTCATTCAACAATTATTTCTTTGAGCACCTTCTGTGTGTCAGGCATTGTAATCAGCACTGGGGATGAAGCAATCAACAAAACAGAATAAGAATCTGCACTTATGAAATTTACTTTCTGAATAGGACTAGATAATTAACAAGTGACGAAAGGAGTATAAAATAAAATGTCAGAAAGTGGTAAGATGAAAAGTAAAAGTGTATAGGCAATTAAGGATCAGGCAGCCTCTAGGGGCTGAGAAGTTCTTGTAGAGGAAGGATTATTTAAGTTGAGACTCAAATGATGTGAAGGATCAAGCCCCATGAAGGTCTGGAGGGAAGGGGTCTGGGCAGGGAAGTCAAACAACAATTTCAACTTCCCTGGACAACAAATCTCCTTAGAAGAGCTCCCATCTTAAACTGGGTTCATGACTTACCGTTCTACCTTTTGTCATTTTGTCTTCCCCACCCCCTGCTGTGGGGATTCTTAAGAAGCCAAATTGAACAAAAGATAGAAAACAAAAAAGAAAAAGAAGAAAATTAAGAAGGCTAAATAGTATAAAATTACTCCCTTCTAAAGAATAAGGCTTCTTCAGTGCTTTTTAGGGTTACTGTGGGCAGCCACATTAGGAAAAGCCAGCATGAAGGAAGAGCAAGCATTGTAGAATGAGGAAATTAAGAGATAATTGCAGATAAATCCAGTCCTCATGTATAGCAATCTCCCGTGAACATGGAAACCATGATTTGACTTACTCCGCCCGAATCACTTCTCAAACAAGTTTTTAGGAACATACCTCTATGTAAAGGCATAAAGGAGAGAACAGCTGTGATGCTGAGTGCCCTCCTGGGTGCCATGCTCACTGCCAGCTTTGTCTAAATGTCATAAGATTTGCCTCGCTCGCATCCTACCACCTGGAATTGCCTCAAGCAGCAGGATTACAGATGGCAAAACTCCTTCAAGGCTGAATCTTCTGGGCTTTTTTTTTTAAATACCATTACATCAAGCTAATTTAATGCCCTGCAGAGCAGACACGTATTTAGTGAGGGGCATGATGGCATGATCACTATCTGGCTATGGAACCAGTCTCTATTACAACATCAACAACCAAGAGTTGAATCTCAAATTGAACAACGTGCATTTCCTTCGCCTACATTTATAAATATGTCATAATAACTCTGAAATGTCTTATATTAAGCACCACTCACCTATTGCCCATTAAATGGGGTCATGTTATGATGACAAGAAAGTAGAGGATTTATAGCCAAGGGATATGAATTTTAGAGAAAGGGATGATTTTGTCTATTTTAACATCACTAACGCCATCTCATCCCTTTTTAGTTACCATACAGTAGACATTTTAGAATTTTAGAACTTATTCATATATAGAATTCTTTTGGCATTTTCATTCACTATTTTAGATCCTTCTTAATCAATAGAGGCTTCGGTACTGAGATAGAAAATGCTTGCAATTTAGATGCCTACACATTTACTTTTGTAAGACCTCCCCACTGCACCTGGGAAGAAAGTAGAAGAATCCAAATTTAATTCCTTTAAGAGCAAACCTCTAGTTTTCCTTTGCATAAGCAGCCCCTATTCGTGGTTTATCCCTAAGCAATTAGTGAATATATCAATTTGTTTTGTTTTGCATACTGTATTAAAAATCCTCGTATATTTATGTGACTGTGAAGAATTACTGAATTTATCTCACAGACGTTGAGCTCCTAATAATCATAATTGTAAAGGTATTTAGTTACAGCTCCCACAAAGAATTCAGGAATTTTCGTGAAATTTTATTTTAATAGTAAACTTCCTGATTGTGGGGTGTTTGTTTATTATATCTTGTTTCTAGAACCTGTAAATAATCATATCTTTGAAACAAGAGTACTGATCATAGTTTAAGTATAATCTACAGGAGATTCATATAACCTGAAGGATGCTTCTGAAGAAAATGTTGGCTTTTATGTTTCAATGATTATGAAATATCTGTTTTTTCTTTGTTAATACTCCCATTATTCTGTATTGTAATAATTTGTTTACTGCCTGAGGCCTTGAGGTTAAAACAAACAGAAAATTCATTGGTTTGACATTTTCTGTATATTTTTACGTGAATTTCAGTACTATATTGAACAGCTATGTTAAGGGTAATCAAAAGATGACTGTGACAGGGAGAATTTGGAAATCTTAGCCCAAGTCTAGTCAATTATGATTGTTGTTGCTGGTCCTAGGTTAAATTGGGGCTAAGTTTAGAACCACTGCAAGTAAGTACCTCAATTTATCGCCAATGATTGCAGTTGCTAAAAAGTAAAGGGAAACCACACATATATCCCAATTCAGAAGTCCTAAGAGATTTTTTAAAGAATGTAAGAGAATAAGAAAATGTAAAAGGGAGAAGAGTTTATATGTCGTGATATAAATTAGAGTTATTTACTTTGTAGCTGGACCTTCTCTGCTTCTTCCAATATGTTCTCTAAGACCTGGCCAAAAAGTGACCTTCTGACTCCCCTGAGTAATTATTTAAGACCCTTTCATCTTACCAACCCTCAAGCTCCAGTGCTGGAGTAAGCAGAACCATTGAACCAACAGCTGGCATGACCTATAAAAGTAGCCTACAGAATAACCCTAAGGCATTAGAAACCTGAGCCAGACTCCACAGATCGCACAATCTATTCCACCTCATTATTTTCCCAACTAGAATATGCCTGTATTAGAGAACGTGGACCCTGCTGTATCTGTCTTTATTTCCTCACTCAAATACGTGTGTGCCAGTGTACAAGTATTTGCACAAAGTGAATTATTGGTAAATGTTTGATACCTATAGTGTTTCTGGAAGCCAGGAATGCAGTGAGTTCCATTGCCAATCTGTGGAGTTTGGGAGAATTCTTTTTAACTATGTATTCAATGATGTAGAACTCTCCTCATTCCTTTTCCCCTTTTTATCTTATCAGTGATTCCCTGGATGAAATACCACAACTGTCCCAAACCCTTACTCCAGCCTATTTAAACTTCATTTACTATTTCTATTATTATTCACATGCTTGTGGAAATTTTGGGCATCCCTTCGTGTGACCCTTCATGGGGTCAGCCTCGCCTGAGGTGAAAATTGGGAGTTCTTCCCCAAGCTGCACAAGCATTCATTTCTTTACTGAGCCCTTCCTTTATGCTTCGTGGCACTTCCAGGCTTGTTGTCTCATAGTTTTCAGGCTTAGTAAAACTTCTGCCCAGGGAAGGAATGACTGTTGTGGGTTTGGCAATAGAGAGCAGACTAAGATCCTTGTGTACAGCAGGGGAAGCCAGTAGGTCAGAGCTAACGCTCTTTTTTCTAGATCATTACTTTGATCTTGTGATTCCAAGCCAACAAGCCTTTCTGTCCCAGAATAAGAAAGGTCATGCCAACATCGAAAACAAAAGAGATTACTCCATCCTAAGCTTTGACTCCCACAGAAGAATAAATATATACATTTACAAAGTCAGTGAGTTTTTTCCTAGACTTTGCCAGCCCATTATATTTCTCCAAATGTGTACCATAGCAATATTATAAAGTGAAACATCAGTTAATAAGAACATGCTCATAAATGACAAATATTAGAATGCAATCTATATTTGTGGTATATCAAGAAATTATTTTTATTTATCCTAGCTTTACATGCATCTTACAGAAACAGGATACACAGTGTATATATTATTATGCAGTTCATTGGAACTAGAATTTCAGAAAATTTTAATAAATATTTTTAATCTGTTGTCCTGGAGAATGTTGAGAATTAATAGTTGTGTTTCCACCCACTTGTTTCAACTGAGTTTCATATATTAAAGGCTGTATTCTCTGCTGAAAGCTCTATTTCACCATGGATTTTTCACAGCAGAGACTCAGGTGTTTAATCCTTGAGACTATCACTGACATTTTCATGGACAAATCGTGTAAATGCTATGTATACACAAAGGGGAATTAAAGATGTCTGCCAGTGTCTCTACCTTAAAGTACTATTTTAAAATTAAGATAATTGTAAATACATTAAAAGCAAATGAAATAGTTCACACAGTCTCCAACTTATGGATGGATTGTGTTCTGAGAGGGTGAGTTGATTGTTAAGACCTCTGGATGCATTGTTCCTGAGGAACACAGTGAGTATACAATGATGTGGTTCCTGGGCCTACCTTCAACACACATGTTTTATATATACAACGCAACACACATGTTTTACATATATAACACAACACACGTTATTGAGTAATTATTTATCTAAAAACTTTAGAGAGTATTATTTTCATACATTGTGGGTTAGCTGAGTTACATAAGCGTGCTATGAATCTTCCCAGCATGTGAAACAAAACTGTTACTCCATTGGTTAAGGAAGTAAATATCTTAATGATATTTCTGAGAGCAGAGCACATCTCCACCTGTTCTCACTTTCTGAAATACAAAATGAAGAGGCTAATCAGTCCATCTCTGAGGTTAATATTCTATATATTGTCTCATAATCTTTTTAGTGATTTTTTTTTACCTTAATCTATATCCTCATGGTATGATTTTTTATCACCTGTCTCCCATTACTGTAAGCTTTCCTCCTTTCCTACCATCTTTCTTTTTCTTCACATTCATAATTTTGAGACATAGTTTCACTGTCACTTAGGCTGAATAGCAGTGGTGTGATCAATAGCTCACTGTAGCCTCAAACTCTTGGCTCAAGCAGTTCTCCCACCTCAGCCCCCTGAGTAGCTAAGACTACAGACATGTGACGCCATGCCTTTTTTTTTTTTTTTCCCATAGAGATGAGTCTTGCTATGTTGCCAAGCTGTTTTCAGGCTGTTTGTTTGTTTGTTTGTTTTTGAGATGGAGTTTTGCTCTTGTTGCCCAGACTGGAGTGCAGTGGCACAATCTCAGCTCACTGCAGCCTCTGCCTCCCAGGTTCAAGTGATGCTCCTGCCTCAGCCTCCTGAGTAGCTGGGATGACAGGCATGCGCCACCATGTCCAGCTATTTTTATGTTTTTAGTAGAGACGGGGTTTCTCCATGTTGGTCAGGCTGGTCTCAAACTCCCAAACTCAGGTGATCCACCCGCCTCTGCCTCCCAAAGTGCCGAGACTACAGGCATGAGCCACTGTGCCCAGCCGCTGGTTTTGAACTCTTCGTCTCAAGCAATTCTGCCACCTCAGCTCCCGAACTACTGGGTTTACAGACATGAGCCACCATACTTGGCCTTTCTTCTTCTTTCTGTTAACTTGGTTTAGTTTTGATTCTGATGATCCTCCCTCAATGTCTTTTGTTGTGGATTCCAGGAATAATTGCTCTCCATTAAAAATAAATAGACATGATAATGCATTGAATGAGTAGATTAGAACTTTTCACATTTCTAACTTAAAAGGTAAATAAATTCTGTACTCATTGGAAGCTAGCCCTTCACCATAAAAAGTTTAATATTTGGATTATGAATAATTGATTAATATTAATAGAATGCAGAACCTCATGCTAAGACTTTACATGAATTTCCTCATTTATTATTCACAAGAACAATATAAAGTAGATCTTAATATAATTCCCATTTTACAGATGAAGAACTTGATGAAGATGAATGATGTGGATAGTAAAATTAGACAGAAAATGCAAATTAGATTCATAGTAAGTCAGTTTGATATTATTTTATTTTTTTTAAGTTTAAGCAACATAACAGCACAATTAAGCATTTAAGCAATTGACTCAGACAGAGTTGGGTTTGCCTTATAGCTTTCTCACTTGTTACACGCTGGCCTCGGACAATTTTCTACCTCTCTGGGCCTCATTTTCTCATTATAGAAGATAGAGATAATAATAACTAATCCAAGAATGTAGTGAGGAGTCAGGAATGTAAACCAATTGTGAACACTATATGCAATGCACTTAGCATGGCGCCGGTGCATTGCACATACTCAATGAATAAATAATCATTATAGTTATTATTATTAGTGATATCTAATTGGCTGATCTTTGCTTGAATTAATTTATCTTTGATATGAACCTTTATGTGTGAAGGTTTAAAATGTGCAGGTGTCAAAAAAATTCCCTTAAGCTGTTGTTTCAATGATAATTTCTGTTTGTGTCCATTATCAAATTCTAGTATCTCAGCCTACTTTAATAAAGTAAGACAAAGAGCATATTTCCACAAAGGTATGTAGGTCAAACATTGCCTTTTTTGTTTTGTTTTGTTTTGTTTGGGTAAGTAAGAAAATGGGAATACCAGTAGAGTGGAACTCCCTCATTTGGCAATGACTGAAATGTGGACATTCAGATTGGTTGATCTTACCACACCATCCCATGTGCTCCAGTTCCAGGGAAACCTCGGCTTGTGATTAACCACACTCAGATGAATACTGCTCTCATTCAGTGGCACCCTCCTGTGGACACATTCGGACCTCTTCAGGGCTACCGTCTAAAATTTGGCCGCAAGGATATGGAGCCGCTTACTACTCTCGAGTTCTCTGAAAAAGAAGATCACTTTACAGCTACAGACATCCACAAAGGAGCATCATATGTCTTTAGGCTCTCAGCCAGAAACAAAGTGGGCTTTGGGGAGGAGATGGTGAAGGAGATTTCCATTCCAGAAGAAGTACCAACTGGATTCCCTCAAAACCTTCACTCAGAAAGCGCTACTTCAACCTCCGTCCAGTTATCTTGGCAACCACCTGTCCTGGCAGAGAGAAATGGCATTATCACCAAGTATACCCTTCTTTATAGGGACATCAACATCCCCCTTCTCCCAATGGAGCAGCTTATTGTTCCAGCTGACACCACTATGACACTCACTGGCTTAAAACCAGATACCACATACGATGTAAAAGTACGTGCTCATACGAGCAAAGGGCCCGGGCCATATAGTCCCAGTGTCCAGTTCAGGACACTGCCTGTGGATCAAGGTAGGATTTGTCTGCTTACGGCCTTCCTCCTTTAAAGGAATATCAGTCTTTGGAAATCAGTATTTTGAAGCTATAATAACTGATCAGCCCATTCATATTAATAGGTTCAGCAAAAACAAAAAGGTAAAGTATGTAAAACTTACTACGTCTTGGATGCCTTAGATTTCAGTTATAGAATGTCAAGCAAGTCTGGCTGACAGCTCCCCAATGTCCTCAGGTAAGGAAAACACAATATAGTTGGCTGAATTGGAGAGAAAGGAAAGATCTTTATGAGACTGGGGTATTAAAATGAATGCTCTAAACAGGTAGGAAAATCATACTTCTCTCTCTCTGATCAAAGTAGACAGCATCTAGCATAAGCCCTGTGGTCCATGGTGGAAAGGACAGGTCATCTGTTTTAAGAATAGTTTAAATACACTGTTTTTCCTTTTCCAGCAGTGTTTGCAAAAAATTTTCATGTCAAAGCAGTAATGAAGACTTCCGTGTTGCTGTCTTGGGAGATTCCAGAGAATTATAACTCTGCCATGCCTTTCAAAGTAAGTTGTTTTCTCATTAGTAAGAAATCACAGATAAAAGTAGAGGGGACCGTTTATCTGGGTAAGTTATTTGCACCGCAAGCAGACCACTTCATTTTGGCCACATGTCCTTGCTGTTCTCATTTGTGACTTTCACATGGGAGATCGTTGGGTGCTTTGCAAGTGTGTTCTTTTCACTCTGAAGAGGGAGCAGGAGCTCAAACCCAGGGCTGGCATCACTTATAAGTTACCTACTACTTTGAACTTGCACTTGTTACATCTAAGCTAGTGCTTTTGTTTTTCAGCCAGAGAATGAAATGTACGTGGTTTCTACCTATTTATATTAAAATACCCTGGGGGTTTCTGAATTTACTCGCTGGCCTGTATTGTTGGCACATTTTAAACTCTGACTTGCCATTAAGAGATGTTAGTAAGTACATATTTATGAAACAAGAAATAGAGAAACATTTTTGAAAGTAAAAATAGATTTAGAAAGAGGAACCAAAACCTTTAGAAAATTAACAATATTGATAATACATTGAAACGTAGAGCTTTTCTGCACATATTCCATTGAGAGCACATACAACTGAGAGGTCTAATATTGGTAAATATGTGTGTGTGTGTGTGTGTGTGTGTGTGTGTGTGTGTGTGTATATATCTTTGTATATTTTTGATAGACTTGGAAACATTTTATCATGACACAGTAGGAAATGACAGGAAAATTGATTTGATCTCCAGAATTATGACCACTCATGGGCTTAGAAGTCACCTAAAAGTAGAATTGACTATATAGACATTTTCCATAAGCAAGGGCACATTGGTTTAGAAAATATATTTTGCCTCTCTGACAATCAGATTTTTTTGATTGGTTTTATCTCTTTAGATTCTTTATGATGATGGGAAAATGGTAGAAGAAGTAGATGGCCGAGCCACACAGAAGTTAATTGTCAACCTGAAGCCTGAGAAGTCATATTCATTCGTGCTGACAAATCGTGGGAATAGTGCTGGTGGGCTGCAGCACAGGGTCACAGCAAAGACTGCTCCGGATGTGTTACGTACCAAGCCTGCCTTCATTGGGAAGACCAACTTGGATGGCATGATTACTGTGCAACTGCCTGAAGTACCTGCAAATGAGAATATAAAGTAAGTTGATTGAAGGGTTAGGGCTGAAGGAAAGAATTATTGGTAAATAAGAACGTTACATCTCAAAATTATAGAGGTCATAAAAGAAGATATTGCTTAATGTAGTGAAAGATTCTTCTGCTCAGACTCCCAGTTTTGCTATCCGAGGTCTGTTACAACATGTCCTAGTATTCATTGTAACACAGATTTTCGTTAATTTAACACTGAGTTTTTAATCTGTGTTGCAGGGACAGTGTTATTTAGGAGAAACACAAAACATATAGAACATGATTCTTACTACAAAGCTTTTTGTTTGTTTTTTTGGTTTTTTTTGTTTTTTTTTTGAGACAGAGTCTCACCCTGTCAACCAGGCTGAAGTGCAATGGTGCAATCTCAGCTCACTGCAAGCTCCGCCTCCTGGGTTCAAGTGATTCCCCTACCTCAGCCTCCCGAGTAGCAGGGATTACAGGCGCCTGCCACCATGCCCAGCTAATTTTT
>NW_012110030.1:2494182-2518904 GCF_000951045.1 Mandrillus leucophaeus | reverse complement strand
AGAGAAACAGACAGATGTAGTAAGCGTTAATGACAGAATTATGCTTTATCTTAAGAGCAGCTGATTCAGAATGGGTCAAGGAAGTTTCTGATCCCTTAATCTTAAGGGATAAATAGGAGTCATACAAATAATAAAAGAGAGACTATTTGCAAAGGGAGTGGTATGTGCATAGGCCCATTACTAAAGGCACCCAATGGTGCCATACGGCTGGATCCCAGAGTGCCTGGCCACAAGTGACAAGAGAAGGAAGAAGGAGGCATACAAGAGCCAAAGGTAAACCCTGAAGTGAAAACTATATCCTCTAGACAATGGGAAACCATTAAAGCTCTTTATACAGGAGAGTGGCATGATACCCTTTCTGTAATACATAATAAAATTCCATTTTAGGAAATATTTGTTGAGTATCTGTTGTGCTACCTGTTTGGAATAAGAATAAATCCTTTCTCATTTCTTGTATCTCACACCCTCAAGTTTAGATGAAACTTGCTATGCCAGGTTTGAAGGTCAAGCAGAGAGGCATTTATCCATAGCTCATGCATTGTTGGAAGTTGGATAGACTTGGAGCACCATAGAGATAGTGGTAGAGAAAATTGTTGGGAGGTGGTCACATAGTTAGTTGACTCTAGGCAAATAACAAGATTCTAAAGGAAGGTGATGATGATGGAAATAGGATGCAGAGGCAGACATGAGATACACTAGAATAGTAGTACAGCATAAATTGTTTTAATGATGAGATCAAGACAGTAAAATATGGCTCTGAGGTCTGAGCTTGGATGACAATGAATGATGCTGTCATCCTAAAGGATAAAAACATTCAGAAGTAAATGAGTTTAATGTTGGGTGTATTAATATGAAATATCAGTGAAATACCTAGTTAGAAATGTGGGCTTAGAGAAGTTATTAAGATTAAAGATGGCCAGGCATGGTGGCTCATGCCCGTAATCCCAGCACTTTGGGAGGCTGAGGCGGGCAGATCACAAAGTCAGGAGTTTGAGACAAGCCTGACCAAAATGGCGAAACCCCGTCTCTACTAAAAATACAAAAATTAGCCCGGCATGGTGGCACACGCCTGTAATCCCAGCTACTCAGGAGGCTGAGGCAAGAGAATCACTTGAACCTAGGAGGTGGTGGAGGTTACAGTGAGCCAAGATTGTTCCACTGCACTTTGGCCTGGGCGACAGAGCTATACTCCGTCTCAAAAGAAAAAAAAAATCGATTATAGATATACATTTAGGAGTTGTTAACTAAGTAGCAATGGTTTCATGGAAGAAGACAGAATTATTGAAGCAATGAGGGGAAAATGTGAAGCAAAAGACTAAAAGAAAGGTCTCAGTTAATAGGAAGAAGAGAGCCAGTAGAGGACACGGGGAGGGATTATTGGAAATCTAAGAGGAGAACTGAGCCAGAGCAGGATGGCAAAGGGATTTTCTAGAAGGAGAAAAATTCAAAAAGTGGTCAAAAACTCCCCAAACTCCAGAAAACTTAAAGCAGATGGCTGAGAAAATCAGGTATTAAAAAATAAGAAATAAGAAGTTTTAAAATAGTATAATTTGTGTAATTTAGGTATAATTAATAAATTCAGACATGATACACATCCTAAAACAACCTTTCCTGAGTAAACTTTCAGTTATTGTTTATTTGATAAAATAATTGATGAATTTCAACTAGGTGACAGAATTTCTAAAAGATTATTACTAAAATCAGTGAAAAGAATTTCTAAAAGATTATTACTAAAATAAATTCAGTGAAAAGAATTTCTAAAAGATTATTCCTAAAATAAATTCAGTGTAAAATAAGGTCTTCACATTTGTCTACTCTTTTTTTCTTTCTTTCTGTTTTTTTTTTTTGTTTGTTTGTTTGTTTGTTTGAGATGGAGTCTCATCCTGTCGCCCAGTCTGGAGTGCAGTGGCCCCATCTCTGCTTACTGCAAGCTCCGCCTCCTGGGTTCATGTCATTCTCCTGACTCAGCCTCTCGAGTAGCTGCAACTACAGGAGCCCACCACCATGCCTGGCTAATTTTTTTGTATTTTTAGTAGAAATGTGATTTCACCATGTTAGCCAGGTTGGTCTTGATCTCCTGACCTCATGATCCACCCACCTCAGCCTCCCAAAGTGCTGGGATTACAGGCATGAGCCACGGCGCCCAGCCCTTCTTTTTCTATAATCCAGAAATCTGAAAATGAGAATTGAGTATTTGCGTAATTTTTATCCCAACAAATTTCAGTATGACAGTGGGATTATATTCATCGATTTGTGTATTCATTCTGAATGTTTATTAATTGATCTTGACAGATAAAGTATATTTATGAATTTTTAAAACCACTTTATTGAAATATAATTGATATGTAAGAAGCTGTACATATTTAATGTGTACAACTCGATGAGTTTGGGGATAAGTATTTACCTATAAAACCATCAAGTCCATAGAAATATCAGTTAATTCTTGATCACCCACCCTAGTAGCAGTCAATGTTAATGTTTCAGGGATTTAATAGTGACGGTGTGTTCTTTCTCACTGTTCTCATACAACATAGTTGATTGGAAAATTTGGACAAGCAAAGAGTTCACTGAAGCAGAGTCCTATAATAGAGAAAATTAGATAGATAAGGCAGGCTGTAGATGAGGCTCCTAACTCCGGCTTATTAGTTCAGCAATCCTAGAGAAAGTGACAACTGAGGCTTTTTAAGCTGAGGCTTAAAAAGTGACAGGAAGTTAGCTGGGCCATGGGAGTAGGAGTAGAAAGACAGCCGTTCACTCAGAGGATAGAGCGTCTTTGATGGTGCAGAGGCAAGAGAAAGACTAGCAATTGTTATTTGGCCACATTGTACTTGTCTGCCTCTTAAGACTTTCCTGCTGGCATCCAACAAATATATATTCTATACACACTATTTTGTCAGTGCTATTTTTGGGAATAGAAAAATGACTGAGATTAAGTCCTACCTGATAGTAAGAGAATTGATTCAGAAACTAGATAATGTGAATATAATAGGGTGAGTACTGCCAGGTGTTGTGGAAACACAAATATCAAGTTTTAGCCCAACTTGGGTGTCAGGGGAGGCCTCCTGAAAGTGATCATATCTAATCTGAGTCTGATAGCGTAAGAAAGATTTAAGAAAGGTGAAAAAGTTACAAATAATGAAAGAACAGGGAAAAGATAGACTATAAATTCATTCCATTAAAAATCATGCATGTCTCTTCAAGAAAAGAGCAATTGAGAGAGGAAAATAGTATAGTATATTCTTCAGCATTTACTATTAATTTAGTTTTCAATACTTTCTTTTATTTATATAAAAAATGACCTTTAAGAGGCTGTTCACCAAATTGTCTTGATAAAATGTGTTAGCTATTGCTGGAAATTGGCACTTTTAGCCCATTGGTGGTAAACTTTAGTTTCATTTTCCAGTTTCTGAAGGAGTTGCGAATATTGCAGAATGTTTTCTACCTTTGTCAGTTTTTTTTTCTTTTTTAGCTTGTTCAGTTTTTTGTTTGTTTGTTTGTTTGTTTGTTTTATGCACTTTCCCCTTCTATATTTGAAATGGGAGTCAGGAAAAAGGTAACTTTGACATCACAGAAATGAGACCATTATGAAACAGAAAAAGAAAGCAAACTATTATGGACATTTTTTGTTTTCTAGAAATGAATTAAAGATTCTCAGAAATATATTACAGCCACTTAGGGGAAGACATGAGTGAAAGACTAAACCAGGAAAGTACTTGAGTGGGAAAAGTATCAAAGAAATGGAAAATGAAAAGCAAATCTTTTAGTGAAAAACCTTAGATGATTTCTATTTAGTAGAATTCTTAAAGGGATAATATTGTAAGGTTACTGTTCCTGTTTTCTAGATTGGTTAATGTAGCGCGGTCAGGTATTACAAGAAGCTCTGTGCCGGGTTGTGTCACTTGCAGTGGTTGGCAAGTTTAGAAATTAGGAAAGGTTGTGGCTTTTTATTCAGTATTCTGTGAGAAAAACGTGAGGAAGAAACAGAACTCATTCCAGAACTGTGGGCAGGTTGCTAACTTTTATTTAGATGAAAGCTGTCCAGAAAAATACTTCCTATTTGTTTTCAAGCAAAATGCAGTTTTGGTGATTGACACCTGTTTTGTTGACCAACAGAAACCGTGCTTTCATTTCTGGCCAAGTTAATCAGGAGATCTTAGCCCCTACTCCTTAACTCCTCACCACCTAAAAACAAAAGTGTTCAATGATTTCTAATTAATTTAACATCTCTTTACTTTCATACTTGGTTTTTATATTTTTTGTGTGCCAAATTAGGAGAGTTCCCTCACAGAAAGGCTAAATTTCTTTTGTAACATCCTTAAGGATGCTGCAAGTTCTGGTATCAGGAATTCTGTGGTGCTTAAACCTTCTATTTAAATAGATTTGGGGAGCAGCATGCCAGTCAGATCTAGCAGATCAGAAGCAAGTTGTAATAACATAGGGAACTTCTGTGACTTCATAGAGCAGAATTTTACCCTGGGTATTTAAAAAATGCACAACATAGATTATACTAAGAGAAAAACTACCAGAAGGTACTCAGTGTAAATTAATTTTATAACAACCATTTTATGTTTATAAAAAGTGGAAATGAAGAATAAGGGTATTTTATGAAATTTTAAATTTCTTTGGTCTTACTAATTTGTTCTCAACTTCTTCTTTTATACAAGAAGATTTTTATGGAAGCATGGCTTACAGGGTTGCTTCATAAGATTTGTGTTCCACTATTAGCAGCTTAATGAAGAGTAATTAATCATGTGTTTGTGAGTTAAAGTAGTAAAGGCTTAAATTTGTATAGTACTTTGCAATTTACTGAGGATATTAGGTTTCATTTAAGACTCACAATAACCCTGTGAGGTAGGTATTCTTCCTCTAATTTACATATGAGTAAAATGAGGCCCAATGGTACTAAGTGTCCTGGCCAAGATCATACAGCTGATACTGGTAGTAGTTAATAGGAACAGAGGGCAAACTAGGTGCTATGCAAAGGACGTTACACACATTAACTGATGTAATCGTCACAGGAAGGGTGCCCCTCATTTTATAGCCGAGGAACACACAATATAGACTGACTTGCCCCAGCCCACAACACAAAACCAGAGAGGAAAGACTTGAATTCAGGCAGCCTGACTCCAGAGCCCACATTCTGAACCACAGGCCCTGCCTCTGTGACCCTAAGTTTATTGGTCAAAATAGAACTTTTTTTTTTTCTAGGTCAATTGATAACTGATTAAAACTCCAAAAGAAGTAGACATAAACAGGACTGCCCCAGAGAAACCTGAGAACTAGGAGTGACCAGGCATATATGCTTGGGTACAGATCACGGAAGTGTGTGTTTAGTGTCATGAAGCAATAAAGTCAGTGGGTTACCATGAGAATTTAAGGAGAGGTAAAGCAGGAGGCTTATGCAAGGAATGACATTCATCATTAAACTCCTAGATGGATTTTTCACCTCCCAGTTAATTAACATGTTTGAGAATGCTAATACAGACTAATACAAAAAGCCTGACTGAATTCGAGGTGGGACTGCCACAAAGACCAGAGCTTGCCTTCCCATATAATTATGGGGAACTGAGCCCCTTGATGATAACATGTTAAATGAAATTAGTAAAACTTTACTTAATATAATTAAAACTCTGAAGGTTAGATTTAACTTATCTAATTAAATCTAATAGACTGGGAAAACACAGCTTACTTTATAAGTAGTCAAGGGCTTTCCAGATATATTGATTCTGAAGTTATTTATTTTTCTATTACTTTAATAGTTAAAGTCTGTGTTGAAAAGCTGTTTTGAGTCTAAACTACAGGCTTGAGGCAGACAGGCAAAGCAGAATGTTGAGTTTAATTTTACCCAAAAATAAAGCTAGCTCCAAAAGCAATTTATTTTTTTATTTTTTTTTTCATTTCAAGCAAGTTCTTTCAGTTCATATGATTTGGTTGATATGAATTTATAGGGCACATATTAGCTACCCATTTCACTTCTCATATCTGAATCATCTTATCTTCCTTAATGTCCTGTGAGATTAGAACAAGGGTCACGAGTAGGCCAGTAAAGAAAAGAATGTTTGCAATAAGCAGTTATGTTTTCTAGAAACTCTATTTGGGCATGCCATTGCTGATTTGAAGAAAGGAGAAAAAGCTTGATGAGACTGAGAGTTGAAAATTCTGATGGAGAAGAACTGCCAAATATTTTTGACTGCCTGACTTAGGAGAGATGTTAATTCCTGAGAGCCACCTATTGTACCCACTTTCTTTGCAGTGGAAGAATAATTCCATGATAAAATGGCAAAGTTAAGCAAATTTTGGGGGTATTATATGTATGTCTGCTTTAGTAATGTGCTTATAAATATATAAATTTGTTGTATAAGAAAATTTATAGATTAAAAATTGTCCACAGAGACCGTATAATGGGGGTAATTGGTGTAAATAAAAATCAGGGAAGATTTCGCTTAGAAAATAATCGGTTAATAGATATTTAAGGAAAAAGAATAGTTAACTAGGTGGAAGTGACAAAGTTCTAGGCAGGTGGAACAGAATGATCAATGATTTAATGACAGAATGGACTAACGCAAGGATCTTCAACCCCTGGGCCATGGACAAGTACCAGTTCCTAACCTTGTTAGGTACCTGACCACAGAGCAGGAGATAAGCAGTGGGGAGGGAGCATTACCACTGGAGCGAGCCCCGCCTCCTGTCAGATCAGTGGTGCCATTAGAATCTCTCAGGAACATGAACCCTATTGTGAACTGCACATTTGAGGGATTTAGGTTGCTGGCTATTTATGAGAATCTAATGCCTGATGATCTGAGGTAGTACAGTTTCATCTTGAAACCATCCCCCCAACCTCCGCCCTGTCCATGGAAAAATTTTCTTCCATAAAACCAGTCCTTGGTGCCAAAATGGTTAGGAACCGCTGGACTAAGGTAAATGCAAGAAACTGAAAGCCTATCGGGCTATATATAGCTGAGAGGACACAGTCAGAGGGATTCAGGCAATATCCTGCTGGCCTTCTGATACCTTTTAGTCTTTATCCTAAGAGAAATGAGGGTCCATTGAAATGTTTTAAAAAGTGGAAATGGCACAACAAATTTTGTACTGTGAATTGAAAATTTCAGAGACTGCACTAGAAAGGGGCTAAAGTCAATAGAGAGAGTTGAGAGAGTAAGGTCACAGTCTGGGCATACGACATGGAATGAGGCCAGAAGAGTGGCAGTAGAGATGGAGAGAAGCACATGCACTGGAGATAGGGTTTGGAAGTGATAGAACTTGGCAATAGATTGAGTATGACACAGGAAGAGAATAAAAGCAGATTGTCAATGATAACACCTAGATTTCTGGCTTGTGCACTGAAATGGATTGTAATGCAATATTAGGGAGGATTTATTTTGCAAGGCATATTATTTTAACCACAGTAAATTTTGGGTGCTTTTGAACTCCAAATGGAGACATTAAGTTAAAGTCAGATAAACCAGTGGAATTCAGAAGAACATTCTTGGCTAAAGATATGAATCTGGAAATCATTTGCATGTAGCTAAGAAATGATGCCCTGAGCTGGAATGAGATCTAGGATGAAAATAGGGTCTGGATAGAAGTTCTTGGCCAGAACCTTGAGGAATGTCACCATTGTGGCTGGGCCACAGATGACAAATTCTGCTACAGAAATAAGGTTAGTGTGGAAAGAGGTATACATAGAAATAACAGAAGAATATCACAGAGAAAGGGCTCAATGTTTCATCGAGAATGTTAACATCTTAAAACGTTTGCTAAGAGGTCAAGAAGGACAGAAAAGCATCAAAAACTCCCCTTTTGATGTAACACTCTGGAGATGACTGAGCACCCTGGCAATGGCAGTGAGGTGGAGTGAGGAGGCAGGCGCTAAAGCCTAGTCAGCCGGGAAGTGAGGCGAAAGGGAGGCAGTGGGAGCAGCAGGAACACACAGCTATTTGCAGAATTTTGGCAGTCAGGGGTGGGAGAGAGAGAGGTGACTAGAGTGGGATGTGGTTTGTTTTGTTCTCTGTATTGCACATATTTATACATGGTTGAAAGCTAAAGGATGGGATCAAATGAGGAAGGAGAAGTTGAGCTATATGAGAGAGAAGGAGTACAATGTATGGTAAACTTCCTAAGAAAGTGAGAAGATGGAAAACAATTCAAGAGATAGTTAATGGCCTTCAAAAGTAGGGCCAGCCCTTCTACTTTACCAAAAGAAAATTTATGGTTTGTTTACAGATCTAGATAGGCTTGTAGTTTGGTGACAGATGATGAGGGAATAATTGTCTGAATCTTTGCATTTTCTCTGTACGTAAGAGATGAGGCCATCTTCTAATGGGGAGGTTTGAACGTCCAAGGTTTCAAAGTAGAGCAGAAAGTGAGGACGTTACTGTGGAAAATGGAAGGACTAGGCAATTGGAGAAGTTATTGGGAAACTAGGTAGTGGTAAGATTGCCAGGCCGTGTTGAAGGCCTAACTGGGTTTGCTGATTCTCAATTTATGGCATTATTCTGCCCTGTGCTTTATTTCTCAAGTTGTGTTCAGCTCCCTGGATTCTGGCAGAGAGAATGGAGAGCATAGATTTCAGCTAAGGTAGGGTGGAGGAGACGGGCTTTGGAAAGGGAGAATTGAATCTGAGAGCTTCAGTGGTACATGGGCCAGACCTATGAGGGTTGAAATCACCCAGGATGATGGTAGAGTTTGGAGAAAAAAGAAGGCCGTGAACCCTGCAAAAGAATCTTCCCTGAGAGAAAGGAGATGCTGGGGGAGGTACTAGAGGGCCAAACTCAGCCAGAGAAGATCATAATATAGCTGGATTGCATGCACTTCAAAAAAGAAGGGGTTTGTTACTACCAAAGCAAGAAGGTGGAAGAAAAATACCTGCAAAAATGGGAAGCCAGGAAAGAAATCCCAAACCCTGACTCTGAGGTTCATGGGTAGGGGAGGAGGGATAAATCCACAGCTGCCATATGAGAAAGCTGCAAAGGAAGCAGGACCCTCAGGGGAGAGACGGGTTGCAGGTAAAGCAAGGAAGTTGATGTTTACAAAGCTATAGTTGCAGCGAGCACAGTTGAAATGTGTGGATTTAGACTGAGGCGAAGCTTTGTATAATACAGAATTTCAGATTGCCCCTGCCCTATTTCTTTCAATGTGCGAGAGCTGCTTTGAAGCAAGCTTCACTTTGACTGCCCTAGATGAATGCTTTAGAGATCACTGGAGAAAAAAGGTTAGGGATATCTGGCCGTACCGTTAATTAATTGCTGTGGGGGAGGCTGTTCAATTCTTATCCCAGCCACAAGTAAAAAGAGTAGTTGGGGAGTGGTGCCGAAGAAAGAATGGATTTTTTTTTCATGTACAAGAATGGCAAATCAAAGTATGAAAGCAGAAGAAAAAAATTAATGAAACTCATCAGCTTAACCTTGATTTACGGGATTCTGAAGGAGGACAATGGTAGCGCTCTGATAATATGCAGTATCATTGCTTTATGTGTAGAGCTCTTCTGACTTCGAGCAGTTGGTAGTGAAAAGCAAGAGGTTCCTTGACAAGTGTGTTTATCAAGCACATCTGCAGTGTGATTTTGTACGCTCAGTTGCAGCTCTGTCATTCTCCTCCATACTCATTTAACATGATGGGCTTGTTTGGCAAATCCTTCAGGTAGTGGGAGGACAGGAAGAGGGGGAAGCTTACTCTGGATCATAAAATAAAAGATATTGGTCTCTGTCACACACTCCAACTCTGCCTTCTCCTCATCCTCCTTGATCAGTATGATTATTTGTGGTAAAGAAAATGAATGGCTAGGTGGTGTAATCCTGTGTATCTGTTGATTAGTTGCTCAGGGCACCATGGAGAAAGGATTGTGGTGTAATTGTCTGGTTTGACTTGAATTCTCGATTAGGGGGAAAAGAAGTTTGACAAGTTCTTTAACCTGCAGCTCACGGAATTTCATGGAGTCTTACTGAACAAGATAGTTCAGATGCATCTCTCCAACCGTGATGTTCATACTAGCCAGTAGCAGCTGGCATCTATTTACTGCTATATACACACTGTGCTGAGCACATTCGGTGTATTTCCCCCCATATCACAGCCTGGTATTTTTTTACTCACATATTTCAGAATATATAACTGAGATTCTTGGGTCTAAGCTCAAGATCAACCCAAACTCTCAACCAGACATATCTCCAAGTGCCATATTCTTTTCCAGAACGCTCTAGAGCAGTGCTGTCCAACAAATATAATGAAAGCCACATGTGACATTTTAAGTTTTCTAGTAGCAACAGTGAAAAAATAAAAAGTGGGTGAAATTAATTTTAATAATTTATTTTATTTAACCTAATATATCCAGATTATTATTTTATCATGTCATCATTAGTTTAAAAATTATTACTGAGATACTTCACACTTTCTTTTAATGCTACGTCTTTGAAATGCAATGTATCTTTTACACTTGCAGAGGGTCTCAGTTTGGGCTAGTCACATTGGCAGTGCTTGATGGCCCCCAGGGGCCAGTGGATACCGTACCGGACAGCTCTGCTCTAGACCCTTAATGGAAACAGAGTTTTTAATCACAGAGAGTTTACTGAGTTTGTTACAGGTTTTGCTTTGAGATGAGTAGAAAGAGGCCTTCCTGGCCTCTGTGGTCTCTGTGACTGGTCTCTGATTCAGTGTGACATAGGGTTGGGAGTGTCCTTCCTCTTGTTTCTTTGTCCTGTGTGGTGGCCTCCTCTTTTAAAGGTATGTGGGTATGTTTGGGTCCGTGTGTGTGTTCATTTTCACAGTAAATCTCCATGAAGTGTATGGAGTCCTTAGAAAATACATTATGATACATAGAGTAAATAAGAAAAAGAAACAGATCGCTGCCACCATTAAGATAAATGTAACTTTGCATCCCATTACTATCTGTTTTAATTTGGCAATTATTTAATTGCTACAGATCTGTCTTTTTTGCCTGTGACCAATCCTTGTAGCTTTATAGGCTATACCTAGGCTTTGCTGAAAGAATTTCTGTATAGGAGGACAAAACCAGATTATGCATTTAATATAGTACCTGAGAAGTAGGAAGTGATTAATATGTTATTATTATACAATATGTTCAAAGTCCTTGTATAGTTACTACTAAAGATCAGTATGAGCAGAATCCCTAAACAGCAATATGAAAGCAGAGTATATTCTATACTGAAGTGACAAAACAGCTTTGCAAATAACCCATACCTATTTGTGGATGGGTGCCTTTATACATTCCTTAAATTTTAGTTGACCATTCTCTGTGCAAGGATTCAGTTACTTTTGTCTTTTCGTATAGATGTCATTATATTGATAGCTATTTCGAAGGCCCTTAAGTTGTGATTTTCTCCAATTTTCTGAGGTACTTACCTTAAGGTTTGCAGTTTGATGGGTAGAAAAAGAAGGGAATTTTTAACGTCTTACTCTATGCAATTATACCTAATTTTTGTTACTTAAAAAATTTTAATTCAAATAAAGAAGCATTTTAGGTTTGTATAAACAACAGTACTAATAGGTATTTATGTGAGCTAGGAGTAGAATTTTTCTTATACACCCCCCTTTTAAAAACATCTTCTTATAAATTAATGTCATAGAAAATATTTGGTTCAGCAGCTCATGGTGGTAGATTGCAATATTCCAGCTTTGTATGTGTCCAGCACCAGGGCCCTAAAAAACTGTGCCTGCTCTGTTTATGATACCTAATAAAGAGCAGTCAACCATGATGATATTACCATACAAGATCATTGCAATCACACATAAACGTCACGTCTTCCCATGTTGTTTTTAAAATTGAACAAACAGGTGGTTATTTGTCATTGATGTAAAAAATGGACAAGTCACCCCATATCCATAATTTGCCTTCAGCCTTACTGTTCTGTGGAAGATTTAAGGGTATATCCACGTTTTCCTCTTTTGAACTAACCTAACTTTTATCTATTCATTCTTGTGCAGAGGTTACTACATAATAATCGTGCCTTTGAAGAAATCTCGCGGGAAATTTATCAAGCCATGGGAGAGTCCAGATGAAATGGAATTAGATGAGGTAACTATGTTATTGTTGGCTATGTCTTTCATTAGTTATTTAATTTGCTGCATATCCACCCCCTCCCTTTGAGGCCTTTCAGGATCTAATCTGGGTGCTGGCTTCTCCATACCTAGCTGGTTGGATGGTTCAGTACTGTGGGCATGCTAACCCCTGGGGATCCCAACAAAGATCCTTTGGCTTTAAATAAAAAACATTAAGCTGCAATAAAGCTTACAACCTGTCTAATATTTGTTGGCCTTAATATTTTGCCCCTTGCCCCTTGTAAAACATGATGCAGAGGTGTGGAAGGTGAAGTGAATTGTCAGCAAAGACTTAATCACCATTGATATAAATCCCAAGGTCCCCTTCATTAGTGCAACAGTTGCTGAGGCTGTTACAAACACCAAATTGCAATTTGCAGCAGAGTTCATCTGACCTACTATATATGGTCTTGACCAGTTTCTTGCAGAATTCTGTTGATTACCAAGTGTTTGCCTTATTCTATATTCTGTAGGTTTTCAGGGTCAAAAATGTATTTAACAATAGAGAAACCAAAACAAATCACAAAATTGTAAGCAAAGCAACATATATAGAACAAGAAACAACAAATACTAAACATATAATGTGGATTTCCAAAATCTTGCAACAGCAGGTGCATTATAATTGGTACTCTTCTTGTGTAAGGACATTTTTGAAAGGTAATGCATAACATGAAGAACAAGGCATAATTATTACATACTTCTATTTAGATAAGAAAATATGATCCAGAAGTGTTGAGCTAGATGCCCAGAGGACCACAGCAAGTTAATGAGTAGAATTCACATTTGAAAATATGGAAGAGCCTTTGTTATTTTAACATGATGCTGTTTTCAATCAGTTCATAAGGCAAATAACCGTAATGCCCCCATTTGGAAAACATGAGATTTTAGTTTATTGGGTTTATTTATAGCATAGGCCACATCTTGTAGTACAACCTTTTATTTCTAGGTATCTCTTCTACCTCAAATTAGTACAAACAGAGCAAGGAAAAGAATAAATTCCCTACCTACATTACAGAGAGGTGATGTTTATTTCATATCTATGTCTGTACAAAGGAGACTGTGATCTGACCAGAAAGGTTGTTAGCTTTCTTTGGCAGACATATGTCATCTCTAGAAGTGGGATTTATGTTATCACTGGCTTCATTTATCTGAATTAAATTTGATCAAGTTCAGATGAGGAGATGAGTTCAAGGTTAGGCCTATGCTTTTCTGTCACTAGTGATTAGATGAGCATTGGGGCTGTGTGAAATGAGACATTATTTCAATAATGTCATCAAGTAATTTAGATATGTTATTAATTTAATTGTTTTGTGTTGATGGTAAAGGAACAAAATCATTATTCTGCGATATTGAGAAAATAGTAATCCTTTAACTGAAAATGCAGAATGATCAGCTGGTCTTTTCTAAGCATTTTGAAGCCAAACATGATTTTACTTGCAACTGACTAATCAGTTAATCTTGATACATTCTTTACTATTTTAATTGGTTCTCAGCTGAATTACAGAAGTGTCATCATTCCGTTTAAATTGGAATGGGATTTAAAGTGCAAAGGCAACTTGTAGATCTATGAATTGTTCTACCTATTAAAAAAAAGTTTTTAAGACATTGAGAGCCAAGCCAAAATGACATCAGATACTTTTAAATAATAAGCTTTCCTTAGAAGTAAAACCATTTGGTAGTAAGTAATAGAAAGTGGTTCTCTTTTATAGCCACGTTTTAACCTCCAAAATGCACAGCAACACTAATGGATTAAAGTATAGGGCTATATGACTTTGAACTTTCTTGCAATTAAATTCTATGGGTCTCTGCTGCTGATTCCCATAACAAAGGGTCATTTTAATCATCCAAGTTGTGGTGCATTAATCTGTATAATAGTTTGATAAAGAACATTTTATTAATTCAAAATTTTGGGGTTGGGATGGGTTGTTTCCCACTTTTTTTACTGATATAATTGAGACCACATTGTAGAATTAATGGTGGAAGAAATAAGATATGCATTGACTGGAAAATGAAAATTATTTCTGATAAAGAAGTAAAGTCCTTGATATATCTTCTGGAATTACCTCAATAATCTTGTAACCATTGTGGAGGGGAACAAATGAAAGTAGGCTATGGCCTCACTTTATGCTTACTCATCCAGTTTTTGATCCCTACAGACAGTTTTTTGCTTTTTTTTTTTTTTTCTACCATGGATAATAAAAGCATTATAGTAATTTTACCTATAGCTTGGTACTGCCAGGTTTGACAAAGCAGTGTTCCTCTCTTAAATGTATTTGATCAAGTAATTTTTCAGAAAGGCCTATAATTCAAATTGTTGGAACCATATCATTGAATAGAATAGTGGCCTAAGGGAATTTCCACACGTATGCCTCATACCTAGGCCCATAAAAAATTGAAAGAGGCTTTCCAAACAGTATTACTCTCAAAATTATCTTCTGAGTTCATTTATCCTTTGTTACGGGGATGCTCTCCACATGATAAATTTATAAACTGAAACTCCTATTGTCAAGGTCAAACTGGGCAGAGCAGACATTGATAGTCAAAATGAATTTGGAGCAGAATGACTCCCAAAATGTTAGTGATATTTAATTCAGAGCAGGTCATGTAATATATCATGAGTTTTTCATTGCATTGTACTTCAAAGGCTTGTCGTAAAATAATGTGGTCATTTGTGGTTGTAACTGTAACATGCTGGCTAACTTTGGTGTCATCTGAGCCCATTTGAACCATTTGACCTGTGACATAGGAAGCACCCTACAGAGATTAGAGCAACCTAAAGGGGCAGAGTGATGTTCCAGGTTTGACTTTAATGAATGACGGCACTGGATCTAAGAATACCCAAAAGCTCAAATATTTTATTCTGAATTACTTCCTATAATTCTTCTAAAGAAATCCTAGCAGAAAGTGATTGTGGGAATGACAATGATATGGATGAATTATGACTATTAACTGCATCTGCAATATGAATAAAATCAAGGTAGGGTTTGATCAGTGAAGTAGAAGAGGGGACACAGTCACATAAACAACTGGTGATAAATGTTTTTGATTACCCAACTTTAAAAAGCTGTTCGGCACATCTGCAGTGCATTTTCCTTCTTGGTGTAATAGGCTACTATCCTTTACTACATATCAACAATAACCTGTGTAATGACACTTCAATTATAATATTGCATTAAATATTTGGCATCAGATTTTTTTTTAAATTAGCATATGAAAAGAATCAAGAAAAAAGAAATAACACATTCATCTGTCTTGATATAAGCAGATACATAAAAATTATATGTATAAATACACAGAGTTAGAACAATTTAGAGTATCAGAACTTAAACTTATATTTCCTTATGATATTGTATAATAATTAAGTAAATTAAATTATCGTTGAAAAAATCTCTAGCATGGAATTTCATTTTATTTCACTAATGGAGTCTAATTATATATTGAGACTTTCTATTGTGCCCCAGTTTCTTCATTTATAAAATGAGGATTATAGTAGCCATGCTTATAGGGTTATTATGAGGAGTAAATTGGAGCTGATGCATGTTTAGGATCCCTAGAACAGTGTCTGGCACTCAGTAATTGCTTAATAAATGAAAACTGTTATTGTTATAATTATCCTTATTATAAGTAAAGCTAAATTTGACAACAAGATTGAAAGACAGTGCTAACTTTCTGGCCTTGTGTTTTTACTGGCCAGTTGGTGCATAATTGATCAGCATAACTGAATTTATTATGGGATGGTCCAAATTTGCTAATCAAGTGATGCCCAATCTACCGTGGTTTTCCGAAAACAGCTCACATTTCATGTAATTTTAATTGCATCAGTAAACTCAAATTAACAGAAAATTTTAGCACGTTATAAATTAAATATTATTGAAAAATAATGTCGGCAAAAATTTTCCTATAACTGAAAGACCGGTTTTTAACATTTTTAGGATACAATTTTGAACCAGCTGAACAGATTTACTACTCCCAGTGTAGAAGGGACTGTAACGTACCATCAGATTCCTAACAGAAGGATTCAGTGTTTATCCTATAAACAGTCTGAAGCCATTTTATCACAGAAGCTTAGCCTTGATCATGCCAGGCTCTCATTCTACTAAGTAGAGATCACTACTTTGGCTTTCACTAGATCATTTCTATTTACAAAAACAGGAATAGTAATTAGTTTTGCTGCACCGTTTCCATCAGTATCTTAATTTTGTTTATCAAGATGAAGACAGGGTCCATTCCATTTTCCAGTTCGTCCTCAAATATGTAGACTTTTCTATTAATACATAGATATTAAAATAAATAAAATAAAAAATTATTTCCGAGAAACTGGCAAAAAGATTGCTGCTTAGATCAACAGGCATCCCAGACTAATATAGATCTTTCCTTTGTTAAGCCCTGTGAAATACCAATTTTAATTGGATGTCAAGGTAACTTTGAAATCAGTGTTCATAACCACTGTTAGTATGATTTTCTTGTAATAAAGGAGTCAATGAAAAACAATAGATTATCCAAAAATAAATTCTACCTCTTTTCTTTAGAAATACATGAAGGATCTGTATATACATGTGCATGTGTGTTTTCTTCAAGGTAGTACTAAAATTAATTTTCATCTACCTTGCCTATATTATCTGACAAGATATACACACTCCCAAGAAAGGTCGATTCTAGAAAAAGTTGACTCCATGATCAAGTATAAGGAAGTGCACTCCAATTGCCTAACCAGGGAGCTAAGTCAAGCCAGAAATTGGTAAATGAGTAACAATGTCTATTTAATATGTGTATATTAAAAATTGTTTGTTGGATTCTGCTTCTGCTGATTTGAGGGAATTTGTGTCATATGAATTATCTAATTACTAAAAGCAATCTAAACTGGCACTAACCTCTTCTAAAATGCGGCTATATTTAAAGATTTAGATGTCTTTGTCTGAGGTTACTACTTGTTTAATAAATCCCCTACAAGGCAAGGCTTTTATGAATCAAGCTGACTTTTTTCCTTAGACAAGTTATGATGCACTATTGCCCTTCGAGAGAATTTCATTAGTGTAGGAAATGAAATGAGCTACAGTAAAGGATCTAATTGCCCCGTGTTTATAGCCTAGACCTTATAATAGCAGTCCAGTATCTTACCTTAACAGGAAGAGAAGCATTTCAAATATTGAGAGAACTGAGATTTAGTGACGCTGATGTGCTATATGAAATGTGAACAAATTGCATCTGATTTGTTCCCAGTGCTGAATTAATTTCTCTCATTAAATTATCAATAAGTTGGGTTATTATTTACAGTTCTTTTTCTGTTTCTCCCTTTTTTCCTTAAGCTGCTTAAGGAGATATCTAGGAAGCGCAGAAGCATCCGTTATGGGAGAGAAGTTGAATTAAAGCCATATATAGCCGCTCACTTTGATGTCCTTCCCACTGAGTTCACCCTGGGGGATGACAAGCATTATGGTGGATTTACAAACAAGCAACTCCAAAGTGGTCAAGAATATGTCTTCTTTGTGTTAGCAGTAATGGAACATGCAGAGTCTGTAAGTTAATTATGATGGCATCTCTTTCCTATGGTATGCTTATACATTTTCACTGGAATGTGGTTATTTAGGGATTTGTAGGTATATCCATCCTCTATTTCTCATGAACTGTTATTAACTTAAGTGTAATAACAGGCCGCCGACTCTTTGGACATTGCTGAATATACTCCCCAAGACTGAATTACAAATGAGACTGTGTCTCTGATGAAGGAAGTTTACGTGGCCCTCTACTTTGTGAAGTTCCAGACCAATAGGACATGGTTCCTGATACCTTTTGATGTAACACAAATATTATCGTGTTAGAACCAGCATTGCTCACAATCTCCTTCCCTCATCCTTTCAAAATGACTGCTGTCAAGAAAAGGAGACTGCTCTCATCTTGCATAATACCTGATTTACATTAGCCCCTGTGATTGCAATGGGAACTCACAAGCTCAGCCATTCAACATGGCGTATTTCTGAAAATATTGGCTTTGGGGGTGATTGTATTTATTCTCCTATATTTGCCAAGTGAGACTATAGTGCCTCTACCTAGATTCATGAGGAAGGTCTATCTAGAAAGAGGCAAATACAACAGCTTCTTTAATTCTAGAAATTTATGAGTGACTTTATCAGTGAACAGCTGAGAAAGTTATAAAATAATTTAATAAAAGAGAGCATTCCTAAGGTATTCTAAATAATGAATTTTCTTCTGTTATGTAATCCATCTTGCTTATATGTCATTTTATGTTTCAGTTGCTTTGAATATTTAAAAAAAAAGGTGGGGGAGAGCTATTGTAGATAGGAAGGGGGTGAATTTTGAAGTGGCAGTTCACATGAACATTTAATATACATATTCTAAACTTCATTTATGTAATCGGCGTCTATATAAGACAGGTGTGATAACTCTGAGCCAGTCATTTCCTGAATAGAAGCAGCTCATGATGTATCAAAGATTTCTCCACATCAGGTGTTAGGGTATACAGTGGGGCCTCTCTTCGAGTGACTGAAAGAATTATCCCATGGAAAATCAAAACACAAAGGCAGCCCCTCTGCCTGGTTTACCTTTGTGCTCAGAATGTCATTTGAAAACAAAGTGATGGCCCTCCTGGAATTTTAATGTACAGATATGCTTTCTCTTTCTAGTTGAAGGTTTTAAGGCAGAACATCAAGGGAATGAAATGTTAAGAAATCATCTTTTTCTTTTATTCAAAAATGACTTTTAAATATTTGAGAGGAATTTTCTTTTAATAGCTCTAGGAATGTTTCAAAAAGCACACTTAGAGCATTGAGGTAGATCAGAGAATCTAGCAAAGGAGAGGAATCTCATTCGATCCTGCAGACTGAACCACTGAACTACACACTCTGGTTTCTGATGTCTTCCGCTAGTGTCTAAATAGGTCACAACTGATGAAGAATCTGCCCCTTTCTTTAGTATGTCATCTGCTTATTAATTATAGAATTAAGATTAACATGTGTTAATGAAGTTGCCCCTTTATTCTGTCATCTTTCTCAGCATTGCTTCCAAATATATATGATATTTATTTCCTTTATATATCATAAATATTTTCAGGCCTGGAAGAGACTTGTATCCAGCTAGAGTTGTTTTGTAATAATAAAGCCTTTGTGTAAGCCTCAAATTTCCATAACAGATTATAACAATGTTCCAAGGGTAGACTGGTAATTTGCAAAGAGAAAACGCTTTTCCCTCCCTCTCAAAGACACAAGCTATCCCCTAATCTATTGTCTCACATTAAGAATGTCAGATTACTGGTTTGGAATGATCCAAAATTTAATCTCTTCTCTTACTCCCATACATAAGAAATTATATTTTTCATGAGGCTGGTATCATTTTATGACTTCGTTTTCTTTTCATTTTCATACATCTCTGTTTCTTGAATGGGTTGGAAATCTGTGTTCTTTGGGAAAACCTGTGCTTAAACTTCCATCTCAATGGACCATGATTATTATCTTAAAGGTTCTTGGTAAAGAATTTCAAATCGGACAGTTTTGCCTAGTTCTGTCTACCAAACTATTTTAGCATTGCCTACAAAATGGATTGGGTATCATATAAACCAAAACAATGATATAAAGAATCATGTTACTTAAATACATAGTTCTTTGCCAAGTCCTTTGTGTCAATCCTTATACCATATACATCCTTTTTTTTTTTTTTTTTTTTTTTTTTGCTGCCTCTGAGAGGCTTGGACATACATACTGGGATTCCATCTTCTTTTAATGCATTAGAAAATCTGAAAATCTAGTCAGTCTGTTTCCTGGGCACAATGAGGAAAATGAGAAAGAAGAGTAGTATACAAGCATTCAGTGGGACATCTGTTCTCCTGCTTGATGGCCGAGCTCATTGTACTTAAATTCAGAATAGATGCCATAAACTAAATTTTTTAAAGATGCAGGTTAAAACATTTAAATATATGTACCGATCATGAAAAATGAGCATATATACTGATGTCTTGACAGTTTCAGTCATTTGAAAAGATGAACATTTTTTGTCTTATTCAGCCAAGATTTGTTGAGAACCCACTAAGTACAAGGTTCAGTGCTAGCTGCTTTAAGCATATAAACACAAAAAATATATAAATCCCTGCCTTCTAGGAGTTTGTAGTTTCACCAAAGAAAATGAAGTATGTATACAAATAAAAAGCCAAAATAGAGTTTGGTGAGTGCCATTAAAAACAAAAACAAAAAAAAAAATAAGGACTAAATAAAAATTTAACTGTATTATTTGTACCTTTTTTTTTTTTTTAGAGGGGAATGACCGATCACTGCCAGTCAGTTAAAAAGGGGTGGTTTCACTGGAGGCAGTATTCAAGTGGGGGCCTGGAGAGTTGTTGTTCAATTTCAGGAGCTAAATGTTGTGGAACTTGTGAGGGAGTTGAGGAGCAAGAATAGAGCATTTAGGGAGTAGTAGCAAGAAGCCCACTGTGATGGAATGTGTTGTGTGTTGTAAGCAAGTTTACAGTAAAATTGTGGATGCCCTTGAGAATCGTGCTAAGTTATCTATGTTTTATTTGGGAATCACAAGAGAGCCTCTTGAAGGCTTTATAGTTGCAGTTTAGGATGATACCTCTAGCAGCAGTGGAGACTATTAGAGGAAGGAAGAAACTTGGTATGGTTAGGAGCACATAAGTAAGGTCCTAAAGAAAAGTGAGACTAGAAGGAGAGCAGATGGACCTGGGGGTCACTGATAAGCTAAAATCAGTGTTTCCAGTCTATTCCTGTTTCTGTAAGGTAAAATCAGTATCCATTCCTAGATACTGAGAGGATGAGAGAATTTGGGAAGTCAGGAGGAAGGGAAGTAGTATCTGGAAAAAATTAAATTCATACTTAATTTGAACATATATGTAGGGGGTCTCTAGAAATGATTGGAAATGAAGATCTGGGATTTCAGAGAGTATCTGAGTTTAGGAACATTAATGAAGAGACATATTCTTCATGGAAGTTGAGAGTTAAAGCTTGGGCTAACCTTGCCAGATAAGAGAGGACAAGAGATGCTAGTAGAGAATAGAACGTAAGAACTTGGGTTCAGGGCCAGCCACAGTGTCTCACACCTATAATCTCAGAACTTTGGGAGGCCAAGGCTGGAGGATTGTTTGAGACCAGGAGTTTGAGACCAGGAGTTCGAAACATGGTGAGACTCCATCTGTATAATTTTTTTTTTTTTTTTTTTTTAAGAATATTGGTCTATAGGATGGAGTCAGAGGCAATTAACTCAGCAGGGCATGAGCAGTTGGAAAGATGAGGACAGGACTGGTTTAGTACAAAATTAAGAGAGTCAGAGATAAAAATTTTAGAGAAGGCTTGATCCACTGTGGCAAATCTGGAAAAGTTGTCTGGAAAGGTAAAGAGTAAATAAAGGCAATTAGATTTGGCAAATGGAAAAAAAAAAAAAAGGACCAGTGGTGTTGTTGGAGTGAGAAGAGATGAGGAGTGAGTAGTAGAAGCAGAGCAGTTAGTGGATATGGATTAGTTTCTGTTGGATTGGAAAGTAGAAGATAAGGACTTGAAGGGGGCAGGTAGAGTCAAGATGTTTTCCTAATATAGGCTAAAATAGGACAGAACTAAATGGGATAGGATATCATAGAAATAAAAATCATCGGTATTTAGTCCATTTTTTCTCCAAGTAACTGTATTTTTGAAAAATATATTATGAATTGTCTGTTGAGAACAGACATACCAGTCTCTGAGCAATAACTGTAATAAAACTAAATGAGAACTGCTAAATTCTTTTAAGTTCTAAAAATTCTATATTTTATAAAGCCGTATCATCAATTCTGCATATCTCACATCTGTAATTTGAACTATGGAATTCCCTTTTGAAATTGTAGACTTTATTTGTTCATTGTTTGGCTTCCATTTCCTAACTAATATGCAGTAGTATTAAGTAGTACCAAGCACTAAGAAGCACAGTAGTACTAACGACTACCAACATTCACATTTAATTAAATACTGACTTATTTTTGAACGTAAATATGTACTTTGGTTTCCTTAACTGTATTATAATGCCTTGTGGGCTGGAACTCTAAGTTTTCTCTTGATTTTCACATAGCATCTAACACTTTGGCCCAATGTAAATGTTCAGTAAACATTTTGCAACTGGTTAATTACTGGTACTTTACGCTTCATAGGATCATTTAATACGCCATATAGAGAGCCCAATGAAAAAGTGTCTATGAAGTAATTTGTACTATCAAAATTACTTTATTATAAAGTATTTCACTCTATAAGGAAATTTGTATTTACAAAACCTCTTCCTTCCTTTCTTTTCTTTATTCTCCTCTCCCCTCCCCTCTATTTTGCTGATGTTGCTTCACACACTTTTCATTAAATTCACTATTTCCTTGATTTTTTGCTTCTTCTGCTGTTAAAGGTACTCTGTAGAAACTCATTATTTTATCACTGAAATAGACTCTGCTTTTCCTCAGAAGATGTATGCAACCAGCCCTTACTCCGACCCCGTGGTGTCAATGGATCTGGATCCACAGCCAATCACGGATGAAGAAGAAGGCTTGATCTGGGTTGTAGGCCCTGTCCTTGCAGTGGTCTTTATCATCTGCATTGTCATTGCTATTCTTCTTTATAAAAGGTAGGTTTACCCAATATTTCTGTTGCAATTTTAGAGGCTGTCTTATTTTTGAAGACTTGATCATTGTTCTATGGTCCTTTGGTGGTTGATTTTAGTAGAAATACTTCAGTGCCATTTCAGTTATTTCTGGAAAAGTGTTTACATTACAGTAAGATCAAAATGTAAAGACTGTACTATTTGGAATCTTATCCAGTTTTGGTATAGACTTCTGTTGTCCAACATGCATCTATTCCGGCCTCCAGTCTTCTGAGCTGCTTTATGCAGATAAGCACTTTTCATAACAATTGAGGCATTAGTGCATTCACAAGTAAATAATTCCATGCAAGCTTTCATTTGATTGTTTTAGATAATTGCTCAATTTCAACATGTTTTTTGAAACATTATCATGATTTTACAATTTGTACATATCATAAATCTAATTTGCACAAGCGTTGAGATAGCTCCCTGTGGCTATTTCTCAAAATTTGGCAAAAGCACATGAAAATTAAGGATTAAGGAAGGGAAACAAAAAGAGAGGGGTGGAGAATGAATCGTCTCCCAATTTTTCTTCTAACTCTTATTCCACATCTTCACTGGTGAATTCGTGTATGTATCCAAAAAGGGATGCCAAGGTACCATATTCCTTTTTTAAAAAATATAATCTGAGTCTTACTATGCCCATGTGTTGATTTGAGTAGTGTCTTTGACTACAATTAGAATGCAAATCTATATCTACCCACATTTTTCTGATATGCCACTCTTTTTCCATTTTATTTCTACCTCTAACATCTAATCTCTAATAAGATTTTTTCCCCTAGGTCACTGGCCGATCAGTTAGAGAACATTAGTAATTGTTCTTATAAATTCTTTCTGTCTTCAGATTATAATTATAATATAAATATGAACTTATAAAAAGTAGCATATAATATCCTTTCTTAAACATTTAAAATGACTAAATTCAAAATTACTTCCCTTTATATAGATTTTTACTCTTTTCCAGTCCAAATTTTATTTTCATAAAATTTTAATCCACGTTCTCGTTTTCCTTGTGGTGTGTTATATTTTGAAATGCTACTGTGAAGGTGATCTCATGCCTCTACTACAAGATAGCTTCTCTTTCCCTGTCCCTATAACCTTGGCCTTCAAAATCTAAAAAGAGTATCTTCATTTTGATTCTTGCTTACATGCTTAATCTGATAATCTCATTTCCATTCACTCTTTTTCCTACCCATCTAGCTCCCTTTTGGGGGTTTATATTAATTATTTTCACCCTTTCTCTTCTGTCCCTGGAATAGCGTTTTTCCCCCATAACCTCTTATCTTGACTCTTAAAAAAAGAAACTCCTTCAGAACACTTCTCCTTTGAAAAACTTGTTTTTAAAAGGCTCCATTTCATTTTATTCCAGCATTAAGAGAGGGTTGAGAAAATAAAGGACAAATGAAAGAAGTTCATAACCATAACCCATTAAATTGCCTATCCTATTTTACAGTTATAAAGAATGAAAGAAATATCCATCATTATTTTTTTGTGTGTGAACACTGCCATCATTCAATTATCCATGCTGTAAAATAGCTGATAAAGCAAGTGATAGAAAGCCAAAATCTCCTCTCATTTGATGATTTGAATCTTCCATTCCAATCTGTATCTATAAGCATGTATCTTAAGGAACTCGTTGTATTTTATCACCTCTCTCCATGTAAGAGATAAGGGCAGGAAGCATGAGGTACCCACCTGCCCCGTGAGTAATCACAGACTCTGTTTGAGTCCAAGCAGGAACTGGTGCCCTTTGCTGTCTGTACGCTGCACTTTTTTCCGGAAGAGAATTCAATAATAAAAAGCAGTAGTATAAGTCTAATTGTTTTCTGGGAAATATTTACTTAGGTGGTCACATACTACTATGGGAGTCAGGTCAAAAAACAAATGCTTGTTGACAGGTGTACTTCTAGACCATATCACATGACATTTTGTGATGATTTGAAATGGGAAAAATTAATGCCTTATTTTTTAAGTTATGTTTTATTTGGATATACATAGCTATCATTAAGTCATATAGTAACAGATGTATGTGGTATTTGTGAATCAGTTATGTAAAT
>NW_012110030.1:2490432-2493722 GCF_000951045.1 Mandrillus leucophaeus | reverse complement strand
TCTCTGCTTCTAAGATGCTTGCATTAGCAATAGGTCTGTAGCTACAGATAGTTTTATCATATAAAGAAGTATATTTTACCCAGATGTCTGAGGAGACTTTGAGACTTATTCCTATTAGATCTATTCATGTGGAAATGGCACACTCTTTGATCTGGCATTCTGTTCATTTAACTTTTGTTTTTAATCGAGTAATCTGTACACCTATACTACATTGATCATCAGTAACAAAAAATATCACCAGGGCTTTGTAAGATCCCTAAAATACCCTCTGAATCATCAGAAAATTAAAATATATTTGATATATCTTTAATGTTATAAATTTTCTTGTACTGTAATTTTTAGAAAATATGATATGGGCCATGGCTTAAAGTACACATTACAGAGATAAGGTAGTAGCAATGTTCGGACCAGTACTGGACTGAAGAGCCAGGAAACCTGAGTCCAAGTCCCAGTTCTGTGACTAGCTGGTTGCATGGGGTAGAAATTCATGCCAACACTCTGAACCTAGCCTTCATTACAGACTTAGTGGGTGGACCAGATAATTAGACCTTTTTAATATAATGTTCTATAATCTGAAAACATTAAACACCAGGTAATACTATTGGTATTGCATGTCCATCTACTCCGACAAAAAATCCACAAGGCAATTGAAAGTTCGTATTCTGTATATCTGTTACATATGTAAGGCTTTTCAGACTTTTTTCCAGAACTGTCCAAGAGTTATTTATATAGAAAATAAACATTTAAAAATAAACTGTTAACCTTACCTCTATGGAAAAGCATTTCAAGATGGATGAAAAGTGTTTATTACATACTATGGAATCAAATAAAGTGTAAATCAGGTGGTCTTAGAAGTCTGAGACATACTTTAGGCAAAATTAACATCCTTGAATGGTAATAATCTAGCCTGCATGCACACTGTTTTTTCATCCCCATCTCAGGATGTGGAAACCATGAGCTAGATGAGACTAAAATATAGGCTTCAGTTTTTCCAGCCTTTTCCAGCTCCAACACTGGCTCTCTGCAAGCTTTGTGTCTTTAGTCTTCTCTTTCTGTATCAACCCTCCATACTGTTCCAAGCCCTCATCAAAGAAAGAAATGCAGTCCAGAATATTTTGAGATGCTATGAAGAAATATGTGGCCACACCCAACCATACCGGAAGCTGCTGGTTGACTCTGCTTTCTGGCTTCTGAGTAGGCCCTCCTTAGGTTAGGAATGCCTTTCCTGTCACTCCCCTGCCACTCCTTTTGGCTTGGATAACTCCAACTCTTCTTTTGGAAGTAAGCTAGGATGCTACCTACTTAATCAAGGCTTTCTGGGTGCTTGTCTCATCTTCTATCCTCTCTTCTCCTCCCCTCTAGCAGTTCGGGCTACCTTAGGATCGCTTTTCCAAGACTCTTAAACTACTTTCTACCTGTCTATTATAGAACCTACTGCATTACTGTCAATTCCCCTTTTCTTGGCACTCTGCCTCCAGTAAACTGCGGGTCAAGGACTCTGTCTTATTCATTATTGTGTTCCTACTGCCTAGTAGAGTGCCTGGCACACAAAAATATTGAATAATTAAATGTATACAAGTCAAACAGTATTAAACAAACTCAATTCCTTCTATGTGTTGACTCCATCACTCAATATCACCTTTATTTTGGCTGGCAAGAGTTGCAATAAAATCCTTGGCCTGTAATTTAAATTTACCAATTGTGAAAGCTTTCAAACTTAGATATTTGTACCACATATGTACCCAGGTGTATGGTGAGGCTGACCTTTATCTAGAACTATGCATTTGTGCATATGAATACTCAAGCAGCCTTTTAATCCATAGAACTGATAATTCACTAGGTGGTTTTCCATCCTGAGGCATAGATTTTTCTACAGCTGATTCCCTGATAAAGTCATTGATTTAAAAAAGTGAGCAAATTGGAAACATTTATGTAGAATTTTTTTTAACCTGGCACACTAAGTAAATCACTTTAAAATTAAGAATAAGAAGAATTAACCAATGTGTTTGATATCATTTTCATCATTTACTTTGTATGTGTGTGTTTGTGCAATTTAAATGTGGATGTTTTATTTTTGAAAAGAGATGGATTGAATTGTCTCACAGGGCCAGATATTCCAGCCACTTGGGTATATATTTCATTGCATCAAGAAGAACTTAGTACCTTTATTTTGCAATTGGGAACTCACTGAAAGCTTTGCAATTTGCCTCACAGTGACGATTTTTAGATTAATTGTTTTCAGGAAAAGGTTATATGCTGCAGAAATAATACGGTTATTTAAACAATCAGCATAATATCACAGGTGAAAGGAGCTATAAGCATGAACTAGTTGTGTTCACAGACAGCACCACAGACTAGGAAAATACATATTCTGTCAATGGCTGGTAATAAAATGTTTTTCTGGATGAGCCCAACCGTATAAATGGGCCATGCTCTGTAGATTTATAATGATGAGTATTATATTTTCCTAAACTGAAGATGCGGTTAATCCTTCATTGGAAAAAAGATGTGGCAAGAGGTATTTGAAGAAATAATTTCTGCCACCTTATTACCTTTTGGTATAGTATTCAATTGTGCAAATTTCTGTATAGTTCAATACAGTTTGTAGATATTTAATATGAAAGGAATGACATACCTCTTAATTGAAGGCTTTTTATTTTAAATGAATGAATTTCTTTTGCGGAATGATGCTGTATTCCCATTGAATACATTAGTAGTTTTCTCATAGCATGTTTTTTAAAAATCAAATTATCTCTCCACTATCAAACACTTCCTGGAATATAATTAATTGTGGCATTATTTTATAGGTGATGGATAAAAGTGCATGTGTCATTCACACACACACACACACACGCACACACAGTGTATTCAGTGATGTAACTTCATGTCAGAGCTCTGTTTAGTTCATAATCAGAGGTCCATAAATATTTTGATTCGCTGTCGCTTCCGAATGTATGTCAGTTGTGTGTCTTTACTTGTGAACACTATTTCTTAAATCTTGGTTGTCATGGTTATCCTTGTTACCATTGGCCAACTAACATTTAGCCTTTCTTTTTCCTTTTTTTGCTGCATTAAAATGGAGCAGTAAACCCGACAGGTGAGGAATAGAGAACAAACCCCTTTCATGTTCAGTAAGAAAAAAAATAAACTGGTAGACTTCGGAGTTGTTGAAGAGGGGAGGGCGGGGCTGCATACAAAAGTGGAAGATGGGCAAAGCCTACATATACACAGTGACTTCATTAAAATGATTCTGGGGAAGATAAATATTTTGTTTATAAAAGAAAAAAAAA
>NW_012110030.1:2477320-2490382 GCF_000951045.1 Mandrillus leucophaeus | reverse complement strand
CCTGTCACTCCCCTGCCACTCCTTTTGACTTGGATAACTCCAACTCTTCTTTTGGAAGTAAGCTAGGATGCTACCTACTTAACCAAGGCTTTCTGGGTGCTTGTCTCATCTTCTATCCTCTCTTCTCCTCCCCTCTAGCAGTTCGGGCTACCTTAGGATCGCTTTTCCAAGACTCTTAAACTACTTTCTACCTGTCAATTATAGAACCTACTGCATTACTGTCAATTCCCCTTTTCTTGGCACTCTGCCTCCAGTAAACTGCGGGTCAAGGACTCTGTCTTATTCATTATTGTGTTCCTACTGCCTAGTAGAGTGCCTGGCACACAAAAATATTGAATAATTAAATGTATACAAGTCAAACAGTATTAAACAAACTCAATTCCTTCTATGTGTTGACTCCATCACTCAATATCACCTTTATTTTGGCTGGCAAGAGTTGCAATAAAATCCTTGGCCTGTAATTTAAATTTACCAATTGTGAAAGCTTTCAAACTTAGATATTTGTACCACATATGTACCCAGGTGTATGGTGAGGCTGACCTTTATCTAGAACTATGCATTTGTGCATATGAATACTCAAGCAGCCTTTTAATCCATAGAACTGATAATTCACTAGGTGGTTTTCCATCCTGAGGCATAGATTTTTCTACAGCTGATTCCCTGATAAAGTCATTGATTTAAAAAAGTGAGCAAATTGGAAACATTTATGTAGAATTTTTTTTAACCTGGCACACTAAGTAAATCACTTTAAAATTAAGAATAAGAAGAATTAACCAATGTGTTTGATATCATTTTCATCATTTACTTTGTATGTGTGTGTTTGTGCAATTTAAATGTGGATGTTTTATTTTTGAAAAGAGATGGATTGAATTGTCTCACAGGGCCAGATATTCCAGCCACTTGGGTATATATTTCATTGCATCAAGAAGAACTTAGTACCTTTATTTTGCAATTGGGAACTCACTGAAAGCTTTGCAATTTGCCTCACAGTGACGATTTTTAGATTAATTGTTTTCAGGAAAAGGTTATATGCTGCAGAAATAATACGGTTATTTAAACAATCAGCATAATATCACAGGTGAAAGGAGCTATAAGCATGAACTAGTTGTGTTCACAGACAGCACCACAGACTAGGAAAATACATATTCTGTCAATGGCTGGTAATAAAATGTTTTTCTGGATGAGCCCAACCGTATAAATGGGCCATGCTCTGTAGATTTATAATGATGAGTATTATATTTTCCTAAACTGAAGATGCGGTTAATCCTTCATTGGAAAAAAGATGTGGCAAGAGGTATTTGAAGAAATAATTTCTGCCACCTTATTACCTTTTGGTATAGTATTCAATTGTGCAAATTTCTGTATAGTTCAATACAGTTTGTAGATATTTAATATGAAAGGAATGACATACCTCTTAATTGAAGGCTTTTTATTTTAAATGAATGAATTTCTTTTGCGGAATGATGCTGTATTCCCATTGAATACATTAGTAGTTTTCTCATAGCATGTTTTTTAAAAATCAAATTATCTCTCCACTATCAAACACTTCCTGGAATATAATTAATTGTGGCATTATTTTATAGGTGATGGATAAAAGTGCATGTGTCATTCACACACACACACACACACGCACACACAGTGTATTCAGTGATGTAACTTCATGTCAGAGCTCTGTTTAGTTCATAATCAGAGGTCCATAAATATTTTGATTCGCTGTCGCTTCCGAATGTATGTCAGTTGTGTGTCTTTACTTGTGAACACTATTTCTTAAATCTTGGTTGTCATGGTTATCCTTGTTACCATTGGCCAACTAACATTTAGCCTTTCTTTTTCCTTTTTTTGCTGCATTAAAATGGAGCAGTAAACCCGACAGGTGAGGAATAGAGAACAAACCCCTTTCATGTTCAGTAAGAAAAAAAATAAACTGGTAGACTTCGGAGTTGTTGAAGAGGGGAGGGCGGGGCTGCATACAAAAGTGGAAGATGGGCAAAGCCTACATATACACAGTGACTTCATTAAAATGATTCTGGGGAAGATAAATATTTTGTTTATAAAAGAAAAAAAAAACAGATTAAAGGTGAAGTCTAAAAGATAGTACACAAACCAATATCTGAGTTTTGTTTGTGGTGAAGATTAAAATGGGCATTTGTGTGTGTTGATGTGTTTACAGCGCAGAAATGTGAGGTGTCTCATAAACTGTTTTGTATTGTTTTGTTTTGTTTTTACCAAAGATTAGTTTTCAAGTTTGACTACAGATCACCTAATGATATTAGCATTTTCACACCCTGCAAATATTGATGACAGTGCCTTAGTGAGAACTCTTCCCTAATTCAAAATTATTATCCATGTCTCCCAGTCTGGAATAATAATAGCAATAATAATAGCTAAAATATGCTATGTGGTTATTGAATGATTAATCCAAACTAACCTTCTAGCTTTCTAACTCATATCTATATATTCATATACACTTATGTATAAATATGCATATAACATATATATAAATTCCTGATAAAAATCAAACTACAAAAAACATCTCAAAGATCACCTACCTTTCTCCCGGTGCCATATTCCAGTGGTTTCCATTGAGTGGCCTCTGGACCAGCAGCCATAGCACCAGCATCACCAGGGAACTTGATAGAAATACACATCCTCGGGCCCCACCTCAGACCTACAAAATCAGAAAGTCTAGGCATTGACCCACCAGGCTGTATTTTAACAAGTCTCCCCAGATGATCCTAATGCATACTAAAGTTTGAGAAGTATTGCTGCATTATTTACACTAAAATCACTTTACATTGGTCAGCAAGCCTCATGTTCAATGATAAGAATTTTTAAACCTCTATGAGGGTGTCTTTTTTGTGTGGACATCTCTAGCGTCCATTTATCCAGCAGGAAAACCCATGCAGAATAGTGTGTGTTTTTTTGTTTTGTTTTTGTTTTTGTTTTTGTTATTCAGCCAAAAGACGAAACACTTTAAACTCACTTAAAATACTACCTTTCATCGGCCGGGTGTGGTGGCTCATGCCTGTAATCCCAGCACTTTGGGAGGCCGAGGTGGGCAGATCACTAGGTCAGGAGAGCAAGACCATCCTGGCTAACATGGTGAAACCCCGTCTCTACTAAAAAATACAAAAAATTAGCCAGGGATGGTGGCGGGCGCCTGTAGTCCCAGCTACTTGGGAGGCTGAGGCAGGAGAGTGGCATGAACCCGGGAGGCAGAGCTTGCAGTGAGCCAAGATCATGCCACTGCACTCCAGCCTGGGCGACAGAGCGAGAGACTGTACCTTTCATCATAACACTTTTCCCATTTTACAACTTAATCAATGCTTCCTTTCTCTATTAAAATGAGAGAGTTGAGCCAAAATTTAGACATCATCTTCTAATCTCCCTCTGTTTTATACATAAAGAAACTGAAAAGAAAATTTGTAGACACATATCAATAGTGACAGAGTTGGGATTACATTCTTCATGTTATCAGAAACAAGTATTTGGATTGATTTACTTGAATATTGATAGTAGATATTTCTAACAAGTATACCTTTCTTTCAAAAAGCTCTGCTCACATCTCTGTATATCTTTGTTTCAGGACCATAAATATGATCTTTCACTCAACTTCCCTGTTATTTCTTCCCCCCTGGCTGGGAGCCTAATTTTTTCTTCCCCCCTAGATGGGACCCTAGGAGAAAGCAAATGCCCCATAGACCAGAGTGGCATTTGTGTTGTGTATTACCCACATGCCAAACAACTGCATGCTTGTATAGTATTAGCAGTTTCTGATAGATCCAAAATTTCAAGTGATCTTCCATTTCCTTTTCACCTACATAACTCCTCCACATAGTAGATACTTCTCATTGCAAGAAATAAACTTACACTAACATTTTACAGTCTTAATAGAAAAAATACATAGTATAGCAAGGCAAAATTTAGAATCTGTTTGTAGTCATTATTCTTTCCATTTTTCAAACTGAAAATGAGAATGATGAGACCTCTGAAATTTATCAGGAAAAATGTTACTACTTACATTCATGTTGGGCCTAATTTAGACCATTATATGTCTTTTAATATTTTGTGAGAATGTTTTAAAACTCTTTAGTATTATTAGCAATGATGACCAAACTCTTCATCTTCCTCATCTTTCCTAGAAATGTTTTCTGTGTTAGAAAACAATCATTCTAGCACATCACATAATAGGTGTTTAAAAATAATGTGATAAGAATGTGGACAGCCAGAATTGTCCATGTTGTGATCATTGAAACAAAACTAAGCAAAATACATTTAAGCAACTGGTTTTCTATTTGGCTTGGATTTCAGGAGACTGAGGTCTTGGAAGTAATTTCATTTGAATAGACAATGAAAGAGAAGTTAGTTATTAAATGTCAGTAAATCCCTCCCTGTTCATTAAAATTGTGAATTGTAATTTTAGTCCTATGTCTTGAGTTTTCTGAGACTCAACATCTTTGCAACAAGATGTAATTCCTAACTTTCCTGGAACCAGAGAAATTGACTAAATTACTTTAGAGAGTTTTCTTTTCTATCCCTCCAGCTCAGTGTCACCCACCCCAGCCTCAGGGAAAAAGAAGATAAGGAGGTTACCCTACAATACCTGTAAGAGTAAAGTAATTTTCTTGCCCGGATAGATATTTCTAATTCTGGTTTCCATAATCTTACAAGAATGGCAGAGCCACGTTGGGAAGAGAGAAAAATCTAAATTTTTGTCATAGTGCCTGACACATTAGTAAAGAAATGCATCTGTGCCAGCTTAACACAAAATGATCAAAACATGAGAAGGGCCATTGGTATTATTTGAAATGAGAAGACCAACCACATGTTTCACATCGAATTGGCTGGCTGGCTGCTCCCAGTCATGTTTCATTAACCCATTTTGATTTTGCATCTTCAGTGGTAAAAGGAATCTCTTAGTGTGGTGAGGTGAAGACTCATAGCATAGACACAGTGACATTGCCTACTCTGAAACTGGTCATCATGTCCTCCTTTCACATGATCTTCTGAGCCTGTCTTTTTCTTCCTCCTCATATCTTTTTCACTAGCCCTTTGTCTCTTCTCTTTCTTTTCTTCTTTTCTACTCCATAGAACTGGAGCTGCCAGTGCCTTGGCAGGTCTCAGAATACTGCTCACCTCTGATTGGTGGAATGGTTTGGCAGTACATTTTGTCCCAAGGCTGTATCTGACACTTTTAGATAGAAAGAGGAAATCCTGAGACAGGTTACTCTAAGGTACCGAGAAAGCAACATGTCTAATAGGACTGAGCCATGAAAATGTATTCCATCAAGGATGTTTCGTCAAAGGCGTTACACTTGAGCAAATCATGTGCACTTTCCCTTTGTATCAGTCTTCTCTTCATCCCCTGGTTAGTTTTATTTCATACAGATGAGCAGAAATGGGAAGAAAGGCTATTTAGCAGGAGTCCTATGGCTAACCATAGAACGGCCTGGGTGGCATTGAATGAGAGCCCATTGCCACAGCAACACTAATGAGCTGTACCACAGTCACATCGAACAGAGGAAAGTTCCTAAACTGTGCGGTACCTGTTTCCCCCAAATGAAAATGCCTTTGCTTTGAGCAGCGGTGAGATACTGGGACTGTGACTCCGGCATAGAGATTGCAGGCATTAGTATTTGGGAAAAAAAGCACTATTTGAAAATGGCTTCTGTTGATTAAATGGGTTTTTAATCTAATTCAAGCTGGAAGAAGATAGTTATGACTCTGTGATTAATTTTTTTATTGGATAAAGAAATCTTATATACAGATCTGACATTTCTTGCTTAGAAATTAGTTAAAATTACATAATGAGAGCTTAAATGGGGATAATAAAGCTAGTAGATAGCTTTTAAAACAAAGTTAAAATGTATTGTGTGAAGAATCACATTTATAACAAGGCACTGTCAATGGCACCTTGAATGATTATCAGGAGAGCTGATCTACCCACCAGGTGAAATTACTTTTTCTCTCATCTTTCTATGAACCTTTCATTAACAAAATATTAATCACAGCTTAGTACTGTTAACAGCTAACACTATTTTTTTTTTTCACATTTGAAAGAGAAGGAGGAGGTTTGTTTAACCTGGTCCCGATTCTCCTAGGTATTAGGATAACTTGGCATCTTAAAAATGCACTTGTATTTACCTGCCGTATGGGAAAATCTAAGGCATCTCCTCGCTGTAGTCACCACTTATATATACTTAGGGCAAAGGTGGACAGATTTAGCTGTTCAGCTTAAGCTCAGGTAGTTTCTCTGCGGTAACAACAGTCTTAGTATTGGCAACTCAGGGGTATCCTCTCCTGTTCCTCACAAATAGAGCTAGTAGATAAGAGAATTGCTCGATAAGGGTCCACGTGTATCTCACCAAGATCCCCTTGAAGCCAAAAGGCAGAGTTGCTGAATTATTTAATCATACAGTTGGAGCAGGACTTCGAGATCATCCACTTAAACAAAAATTTTAGACCTGAGAGAACAATTAGGCCAAGGGAAGAAAAGCAACCTGAACTGGGTCACAAGTCAGCTGGGTTAAAATGTTGTAAACCCGAAAACTTGGGAGGTTGCGGGGGAGTGCAGGTGCAGCTCTCTGCTTTTTTATCTGTTTCCATTGATTTTTGTTTTCTTCTTAAACTTCTATTTCCCCCCTATAGGAAGAGGGCAGAGTCCGACTCTAGAAAAAGCAGCATACCGAACAGTAAGGAGATCCCTTCACACCACCCAACAGACCCCGTAGAACTGAGGCGCCTTAACTTTCAAACACCAGGTAAGAACCACCACACATCTAATCCACACACAGTCTTTACCAGAAGTTGTATAGCTCAATTGATATTAAGAGTTGAGGCCCGGCGCGATGGCTCACGCCTGTAATGCCAGCAGTTTGGGAGGCCGAAGGGGGCGGATCACGAGATCAGGAGATCGAGACCACCCTGGCTAACATGGTGAAACCCCGTCTGTACTAAAAATACAAAAAATTAACCGGGCGTGGCGGCGGGCGCCTGTAGTCCCAGCTACTCGGGAGGCTGATGCAGGAGAATGGCGTGAACCCGGGAGGCGGAGCTTGCAGTGAGCAGAGATGTCGCCAGTGCACTCCAACCTGAGTGACAGAGTAAGACTCTGTCTTAAAAAAAAAAAAAAAAAAAAAGAGTTGAAGGTATCACTTTATTTTGAACCATTTTGTTCATCCTGCTCTTTTATTTTACTATTATGGAGGCTTGCCCAAGCAAAAGTCTGAAAGGAAATTAAGTTCTATATGCAAACCTGAAATGGGGTGGGGAAGAAAAAGAAATGTGGTTCTCCTTCAAATTTTGGAAGAACTGTAGTCTTTATAATAATATCTATCATTTTTATGGGCGTGAGTATTGTTTTTATTATTTCCAATGACACCAATCTGGAAAGAATTCAGTTTCTTATCTTATCAAGTGAATAAATGAGTAAACGGATGGATGACTGTACACATCTTTCACCCCATGGGAAAGCATAGATTTGTTCTGTATTTTCCTTTTTGTTTGTGTTTATGGCACTCTGAAAGAGGAAGGAAGAAAGGGAGGGAGGGAGGTAGGAAAATGAGGTAAATATTTTTAAATATTACCTCTACTAAATGTCACTGATCACTTCTTACTAGAGAGAAACATAAAGTGACTGAGGATAACAAAAATTATACTTGTTTCTTAAAATAAAGAACATTAAGTGCCTCAACAGAGGAACACTACTATTCCTGCTGAGGGGCCTTCAGTACAATTTTGTTTATTCAGGCCTAGATCTCTTTTGCTTTCATTCAACTAAAGCATGTGTATACCAAATGAATGGCAAATTATGAATGGCAGAGGGAGCTGAAAATATAAAACCGAGTGACCCTATCTTAATACGTTATGATACTGAACAAAGTGAAGAGCTAATCTAAGAAGTCTTTGGGATTAAAATGTGACTGTAGTGTTGTCCCACAAATTGTAGACAAGTTTCTTTGTGTCGTATGGATGTTCTGATTCACAGTATGATACACTGCAAATGTATTACAGTACACATTTTACAGTGAATTATTTTGAACGTGGTTTATTATGTTCAGCATATTTTCTCTTTTACATGTAGCTATACCATAGTAACTAGTAACTCTTCAATTGAAAGAAATGGTTAGCATTTTCAGTGTGGCTATACAATCATCATAATGTTGGTATTCAAAAAAAATTCTAACTCATATGAGGTTAGACTTAAAAAAAAAAATTATTTCATCATGCACCGGGAACGTGTGCATGATGATTGAACAAACTTGTGTCATCTTCCAGGATAGATTGTAGCCCTCTGGATGCATCATATTGAGTCACCTACTCAGTACTTTATTAAGGCAACTTGATATAAATTAAGTTACTGTAGTAAATTTCGTTGGTTCAGCGCTTTTTGAAATAGGTGGATACTGACTACTTCAGGCTATAGGCAACTTCTTTTTGTTTTTCATTGTTTGTTTGATTGATGGATTTTTTGAGAGAGGGTCTCACTTGATTGTTCAGGCTGGAGTGCAGTAGCAAAATCATGGCTCACTGCAGCCTCAACCTCCCAGGCTCAGGTGATCCCCCTACCTCCGCTTCCCAGGTAGCTGGGAATACTAGGGCATGCCACCACACCCAGCCAATTTTTTGGTTTTTTTGTGGAGATGGAGCTTGGCCGTGTTGCACAAGCTGGGCTCCAACTCCTGGGCTCCAGCAATTCATCTGCCTCAGCCTCCCAAAGTGCTGGGATTACAGGCATTAGCCACCACTCCTGGCCTACAGGCAACTTCTTAATAATGGACCCAGGAATTTATATTCCTTTCAATTTGGCAGATTCAATGTATAGAGGACCCAAAAGCTGAAGAAATGATGTGCTACATGATTCTTTGCATTTCTTACCTCATCACCCTTTAAAAGAGCAACATATTGTGGAAATAGAAAAATGGATCAGATTTCTCAGTACCTTGCGACTATCTCTGCACTGCCCCTCCTTCCTCTGTTTTTCACATAAATGTCATTTGTGCTGGAACCAACCTTGGTCTTCCACCAGAGGCAGAAATACGGTATAAGGTTGAGCAGAAAGGCAAAGGTACCCCAAAAGAAGAGAGCCAATGAAAGTGCTATGCCTCACCTCCTTTAGCACCAGCAGAAAATGTTGCCAGAAGTAAATACAAAGCAAGAATGGGAACTATGTAGAGAGAGTGATTAGCAGGTGCTGGTGACTGCAGGTAAGAGAATAGGAATGTCTTCAACCAGGAGACCTCTGGCTGCAAGTACCTTTCACTTTCAGATGTAATTTTGCAAATATGGCCAAACTCAAGAATTCTATTGGCCATTTAATTTTCCCAATGTATTTGGGAAGATTATATCCATTTATAGAGAGAATCTGTTAAATTTTATATAAGCTAGCAGAAAGAAAAATGAATGTTAGAGTTGTAACATCTCTTGTATCACCAATGACTTTACGAAATTAAAATGGGGACCTGAGTATAAAGGAAGGTGTCATTTAACTAAAGTTAGACTTATCTTCTCAAATGGATGAGGGAATAAAGTGGACAAAATGAGATAAGAGAGGAGCTGTAGTAGAGGAGGAGACTAGAAAAGGAGAAATTGTCCTAAGATCCTGGCACATCTGTTCACTCAGGAAGCAGTACATTATGCCCTTTAGCTCAGGTAAGCAATTCACTTAAGCTTGATTTGTTGAAATTGTTTATTTGCCATCCAAGCTCTATGGTGTGGCCTGCTGTCTGGAAAATTTATACCGTTTTACAAAGGAAATAGACTCTGCTGTTAATGTGAAATTCATAGAGATGTGACCATTTGCTTCAGGCTGCATAGATTTTAGCCAGTGGCTGTGAATTACCTTAATTACTTGTCAATAGGATGAGAGCAAAATGTGGGGTTATTAACCCAATAACCCTTTTGTGCTTGTTCGTCTCCTCTTTTTCACGAAGAAGCAAGGGTTTTCTTGGAAAATGAAATAAAATAATCCTTTATTAGGTGTTGCATAACAGGTGCTATGATGCTTAACTTTTAGGTTTTTAAATTATTTACATTTCACTATCTGAAATGTGGCTTTTTAGTATATTATATCTACTATGAATGTATAATTGCTTATCCCCAAACATTATAACACTTTAAAATATTTATTAATAATATACATAAGTAGAGAATTAATAATCCACATCTTCTGTTAAAAAATAAAAAAGTCTTTCAATGAAATAAGATGGCTGTGATTTATATAACCAGTACCTAGTACAGAGTTTGTTCCCGAAGGCAAATTGATTTCCACTTCTGATGGGTCTGTTGTGAAGGATAAAATAGCAAACAAACATTACAATTTGAAATTCAGTAGGCCTTTCAGAAGGTAAAGAAAGCACATTGCTTCGTTCAGTGATTCCATAAATTCTACTTTCTCAAAAAAAATCATTTTGTGAGTGATAGATTCATTTACATTCTAAGTTATTTATTCTTTTGGAGAATCTAGATTTAAGGAGTCAGATCCTTTTTTCCTTAATTCTGCCTGTTATTCCCAATTTCATATAAATGTAGCATTCCAACAATCTAAGTACGTCAAAGAACTGTGCCCTTAAATGCAGTACAACAAACACAGTTGGGTCAGAAAGTTAAGATTTCCGTCCACTGTTGCTCAGCTAAGGCACAAAGAGAAGACAGAGAAACGTGCTTTTTTGTCAGTATAACCATCCTTGTGAGGTTGGAGAGTGTGGGGAGGAACATTGCTTTAGCACATTTTCAAACTTTTAGACGAGAATCAAGTCACTGTCTGACACTGCTGAGAGCCTTCCAAAGAAGTAGCTTGGACTTAAATCTGTACGGAGCACTTTAAGGAGTTGCTGTATCTTCTCATTCTGAAGTCTCTGATGCTGCTGGCAGCTAGAGGTAGTTCAGGGCTGAAGCCCACTAGTCCATTATTGGCAACAAAGTTCTTGGTCTTTTTAGCATTAAGATGAGTGAAAAAAGAATCACCAACCCAGCCCGTTCTGAAAAACCATTTTATTTTTCTCTTATTGAGCATAATGTAATTGTGACTTAACCCATTGCTGCATCAGAGACAATATGGAATTGTTGAATAAATTTTTTTTGTCCCCCTAACTGGTAGTTTTTCTAGGACTAGGACTAGATTTAGGATAAACAGTCTGATAGGATTCCAGGATGCTGCATAGTGTTAGGACTAATCTGTTACTTAAGTGATGGATTCACATGGTAAGTCTGGACAAATATACAGGAATATTTATCATTTTTTGTGCTTGCATACTTTCATTATTAAAGTATCCTTTACAATGAAAAAAAAAATCATGTCAGTCTGTGAAGCACTGTATGTAAGCACCTGAACAGGCTGGGGAAGCTCATGCTTTCACAATTGAAAGCAGGCACCTCAGCTTGTAAGTATTTTGCACGATTGTAAATATCTGTCTTATTGTAGTTCAGATGGCATTGTATAGCCAAGTTATATTTGAGACAGCATGAGCTACCTCATCATTTAAGAGAATAATGATTTAAACAATAAATCATTGATTATTAGTGTACAAGGTCAGCCAGAATTAGTGTGGAACAGGCAATTTAAGTAACATCAGTTGTTTCACCAATAACTACCAAATTAAAATGGGGACTTAAGTATATAGGAAGGTATCATTTAGCTGACGTTTGACTTATTAGTTCTAACAGATAATGGAATAAGATGGGCAAGATAAGTAAAAGGGAGAGGTGATGTAGTAGAGGAATTTACTGGAATTATTAACTGCTGATCAAGTTTTACAAGTCTTTAAGGTCTGTGGAAGAAGGGAAGAAAATACTCACTTATAAAAGATGCATTTAAAGGAAACGTCCATTAAGCTCCATACATCTCTGTAACCAGCAGTAACTGGGTGTGCACTAGGATGGGTTAATAGATATGTTGCTTGTTAAACAAAAATGAACTGTGTTAGCCTCATTTGGAAAGAAAGTTTTCTCTTTCTTTCTTTTATAAACAATTTCCAAATTATTTTAGTCTGTCCCTCCCAGAGCATCTTCTCTTTAATTTCAAAGGCAACACGTTTATTGGGAAAATTTTGGAAAATAGAAAATAAGTTTGTTAACAGTTATTGCATATAGATTGTGGCCATTTAGGTGTTCATTATACTACTCTTTAACTTTTTGTACATTTGAAAATTTTTATAATTGTATGGTGGGAAAGGGGCCAATAAAAGCACTTTTAGAGAAGAAAAATTACTCTTCATCCCACCACTTCTTTTTTTCTTTTGTTATTTGACATATTTAAAATAAACATTAAAATATTTTGTCATTACTCCAATTTAGTCTCCAGAAATATCTGCCATATACAGTATATACAGTTTCATGTATATCGTTCCAGACTTAATTTGTATATGTAGTTATTTAAATGATCTAGATGTGTATAAGAGACAGGTATATACAGTTTCATGTATATCGTTCCAGACTTAATTTGTATATGTAGTTATTTAAATGATATAGAGTAGGTAGGGAGGAGTGTGTGTGTGTATGTATGTCGTATATGTATACACACACAATTTGCTGTTGTGACATTTAACTATATAAAAATTGACCTTTTTCAAGTGAGTGTATTAATACGTCTTATCTTCTTTTTAACAGCGCATGGCAATGATGGTAGTCAGTTCTGTAGATATAAAAATGTATTAACTCGTTCCCTATTAGTGGAGGCTAAGTTATTTCTCATTTTTGCTATTACAGATACTACTGTATTGAACCCATATATTTTGACACCATCATTGCTATTTCTGCATGGCAGACACCTGAAAATATAATAGCACGGTCCTAGGGCAGGCACATTTACCATTTTGATAGAGAGACCCAATTACAGACTTTTCGAAATATTGTAAAAATCCTTTACTGAAGGTTTGACCCCCTCTGGCCCATGGCCTCTAGAATTGGACAAAATGATGAAGATAAATATAATATTATTAAAAGATGGTGATATATATTAAAAAAAAAAAAACAAATCACTAATATGTGTTCATTTTTCTTCTTCTTCCCAGCAAAGAAAATTTAGAGGTTGAGGATCTTAGAGAAATTCACTTTCTTTTCAGT
>NW_012110030.1:2476698-2477270 GCF_000951045.1 Mandrillus leucophaeus | reverse complement strand
TCTCCTCTTTTTCACGAAGAAGCAAGGGTTTTCTTGGAAAATGAAATAAAATAATCCTTTATTAGGTGTTGCATAACAGGTGCTATGATGCTTAATTTTTAGGTTTTTAAATTATTTACGTTTCACTATCTGAAATGTGGCTTTTTAGTATATTGTATCTACTATGAATGTATAATTGCTTATCCCCAAACATTATAACACTTGAAAATATTTAATAATAATATACATAAGTAGAGAATTAATAATCCACATCTTCTGTTAAAAAAAGTCTTTCAACGAAATAAGATGGCTGTGATTTATATAACCAGTACCTAGTACAGAGTTTGTTCCCAAAGGCAAATTGATTTCCACTTCTGATGGGTTTGTTGTGAAGGATAAAATAGCAAACAAACATTACAATTTGAAATTCAGTAGGCCTTTCAGAAGGTAAAGAAAGCACATTGCTTCATTCAGTGATTTCATAAATTCTACTTTCTCAAAAAAATCATTTTGTGAGTGATAGATTCATTTACATTCTAAGTTATTTATTCTTTTGGAGAATCTAGATTTAAGGAGTCAGATCCTTTTTTCCT
>NW_012110030.1:2473422-2473971 GCF_000951045.1 Mandrillus leucophaeus | reverse complement strand
GGTGAAACCCCGTCTCTACTAAAAATATAAATATTAGCTGGGTGTGGTGGTGCGTCCCTGTAATCCCAGCTACTCAGGAGGCTGAAGCAGGAGAACCGCTTGAACCCGGGAAGTGGAGCTTGCAGTGAGCTGAGGTTGCACCACTACACTCCAGCCTGGGCAACTGGGCAACAGAGTGAGACTCCGTCTCAAAAAATTAAAAAAAAAAAAATAAGCATTTCTGTTGTACATTTGTAGCTTTGAACTGATGAGATCATGACACTGGCAAGCCCTCCCTATTTGTTAGCTCTCCTTCAAGTTCTTGGCTGCTAATAATAGCTGAAGTACTAAAGCTTGCTAATGGGATGTTAGAGGGGATTCAAGAATATCACCAAGAGAAAGCTCATCTCATTCTCTTAAATCCTGATATGACTTCTAAATGGAAAAAAAAGGAATAAATGGAGTTATAGGCCCCGCCTCATGAATCGCATAGGACTAAGAGCCAGCGCTGGGGAACTTTAAAAATATCAGTATATAGCTCCCACATCCAGAGACCTGAATTGGTCTGGT
>NW_012110030.1:2430469-2470332 GCF_000951045.1 Mandrillus leucophaeus | reverse complement strand
CAAAGAAAGTTGTAAGGGAAGAGCTACTGGTAGTACTGGTGGTGCACCAATCATCGACCTTTCCCTGTGCCTGCACATTCAATGTTAAAATGTCTGCTGTCCCTGTTCATACCTCCTCCCTGGCCCAAAAATACCTGCAAACAAAACCAAAATTATAGTGTTTATGCTTGCACCTTTTAGGAAAAGAGATTTAAAACTCAATGATCAGATATTACAACATAAAGACCTCGTTTTCATTCCGTGGATGACCTTAGTATGTTTTGCCCTAAAGCATACATGGATGGTAGGTGATTGATGGGCTGTGAAAAACAAAAACAAACTCATAAAAAGTTAACGAGTCAGAAATATGGTATCAGCAGCAGAAATGTCTGCACAGCAACTGAATAAGCTTTAAAAAGCTCTTCAGCTCTCTCTTCTGATCTATTAATACTATTAATTGGATCAATGCTAACAAGATCCATTTTTATGTATACTTTCTTCATACATTCATATTTTATTTTATACCGTAAGGAATTTAGGCATATGACCTAGGTTAAGAATACCGAATGTGTTCTTTCTGTTTTATTTTCTGAAAACGATGATTCATTAAATCTAAGTGCCAGATTTCTGATACAAAGAAACAGCTTGTTCAAATTCTGTATTTTGAGAAAGTCTACATTAGAATTGAATTTTACAAAAAATGTTTTAAATATTTTGAGGCAGGATCTTGCTCTGTTGCCCAGGCTTGAGTGCAGTGGCACAATCATAGCTCACTGTAGCCTCAACATTCCCCGCTCAAGTAATCCTCCAACCTCAACCTCCCAAGTAACGGGACCACAGGCATGTGCCACCATGCCCGGTTCATTTAAATAATTTTTTTTTTTGCAGAAATGGGGTCTTCCTCGGTTGCCCAGGCTGGACAGAAACTCCTGCAATCAAGTAAAAGTTTTGAATTTTAATTATGCCATTCAGTACTTACCTAGAAGAGCACTTTTGGTGACTCTCATTTAATAATGATCCCCAGTCACAAATCAAGTCTAATTGTCATTATCGTTGTATCAGGAAGCTTACAAATCAATGTTCTCTTTATCTTTAATTTATCATTAGTTTGTGATGCAAATAATAAACATAGCAGAGTATTTGTATTTCATTCAGGGAATTCTAAATAGTGCATAAATTATGTTAAAAATATGACAAATATTTAATGAACTAATTTTCTCTTTCTGACTGTTAGCTCATAGAAGTCTACTTTTGTTAAGACTGTGGTAATTGATTTGATGAAAAAATTAGCTTCTCTTTGGTCCATAAGCACAAACTATTCTCCAGACTTTATCACAGTTTGTCAGTAAGGAAAGTCATGAAGAGACTATTACTGAGTCATTACAAACACACATATATAGTGACAGAAAAAAATCATCTAAATGATATACCATCGTTATTAATGACTTCAAAAACTCTACTTAGCAGAATAATTATATAGTGCCTATTGGCATTTAATGTAAAGTTTAAAAGTATGAAAATAGAGCAAGTATTTCATAAATATTTTTCTATGGATAATAAAATCATTTGAAGCATTCAGTAGCCTTACTGACTTAGTAAACTAGAGCAGGACATTTGAAAAGCAAAAATACCATAAATTAGGTTCTAAAAAGTATTCTGCCAAATGGCATTCCAGTTTTTAACATTTTAAATTCATACCGTTAGTTCATGTTTTAATGGAAACTTAGGATATTTTGGCAAGAAGTACCTGGAAAATACAGATGTGCTTTTGCATCCTCTTTTCCTCTTCCCCATCATTGAAACAGATGACGTAGGTGAAGTCCCTGTATTGACACTTTTTCTCAAACTGAGGATGGTTTATGATCTCTGTCTTGCTGCATAGACAGCCCAAACAGTCTTAAAGACCCAGCTTTATGTACCTGTCACCACTTGTCCAGGGATGTTAAATGATTTGAGACAGCATGGCGTAATGTGAAATGTGCTAAATGAGAGTGGACATGGTATGGGATCAAATCCTCATGCAGCTACAGTTCTGCTGATAATGATGACCTTGATCGAGTTCTTTAACTCTCCTGGGCTTCATTTTTCTAATTGGTAGAATTATTGGGGGATCAGGTTAGAGAGAGGGGAGGTAGATGAACCCATAGGGGATGAACCATGCAAGAAGCATACTTCTTTATATCCCCAGCACAAAGCAGTATCTAGTCCATTGTCTTGTGGATACAAGCTTGCAATCTGTCACTCCCAACACTCCTTGATTCTAATTCACATACACACAGATGAAAGAAGGTTTTGTTCTTTTAAAACAAAGGCCATAATCTAGTTAGCCATATGTGGACTGCAGAAGAGCTTCTTTTGACATGGACTGAGTTTCAACAAAATTTTGAGTCAAATTGAAAACTGAGGAAATGCCACAGGAAACTCTGGATTTTTAGTGGCTATTGAAAACCTGAACAGTCTGAACCGATTGGCCTTGCATTCTCACTTGGCAGAGCAAGTCCTGGAGCTGAATAGTTTCACCCTTTTCAGAAGCCCCCCACATGTACACTAGCCCTAAAGATGAGTGACATTGAGACTGAGCGTTAGTTGCCATTTATGTCACGCTTATGGCTATTTTTCACATAGTAAAGAATTATTGTTCTTTCTGGAGTCTCTGTTCAAAGTAGAGAAACAAAAGCCAGCCCTGGAAACCTGCTCATTGTGAGGAAATGGGAATTACTGCATTTTTTTTGTGTGTGTGAAAATGTTGACTGTATAATACTTAGCCACCTTCAGTCATTTATCTTACCAGTCTAGCCCCTTTCATCCATGGAGACTTTGCCCCCCACTTTATTTAGAAGATCACAAATGCCATTCTAGAAATACTACAGTAGAAAGATGCCCAAGCTGCATGTTGAGATGTTATTTACTGTCTGGGCTTATGTAGAGAAATCATCTAACTTTTCTGGATTTGAGTCCTCTTGTATAAAATGAAAGTGCTGGACTAAGTCATCTCTAAGGTGCCTCTCAGGTTAAGATGCCATGATTTTAAAGTTTACTTCTTATAAGGAAGTCACCATGACATTAGTCTTACAAATATGTACCCTATTAAAGGGAGCCATCCTGTTTTTTCCTCCAACCTAAGGCAGATTTCAGTGACTGCATCTGTCATTTTTCACGTTGACACTATACTGTGGAGATCATAGCTTCAAAATGAAAAGTCTTACCAGATTTGATGCGTGCCTTTAAAATGCATTTATGGGCCGGGCACAGTGGCTCATGCCTGTAATTCTAGCACTTTGGAAGGCCAAGGCAGGTGGATCACGAGGTCAGGAGTTTGAGACCAGCCTGACCAACATGGTGAAACCCCGTCTCTACTAAAAATATAAATATTAGCTGGGTGTGGTGGTGCGTCCCTGTAATCCCAGCTACTCAGGAGGCTGAAGCAAGAGAACCGCTGAACCCGGGAAGTGGAGCTTGCAGTGAGCTGAGGTTGCACCACTACACTCCAGCCTGGGCAACTGGGCAACAAAGTGAGACTCCATCTCAAAAAATTAAAAAAAAAAAAAAAGCATTTCTGTTGTACATTTGTAGCTTTGAACTGATGAGATCATGACACTGGCAAGCCCTCCCTATTTGTTAGCTCTCCTTCAAGTTCTTGGCTGCTAATAATAGCTGAAGTACTAAAGCTTGCTAATGGGATGTTAGAGGGGATTCAAGAATATCACCAAGAGAAAGCTCATCTCATTCTCTTAAATCCTGATATGACTTCTAAATGGAAAAAAAAGGAATAAATGGAGTTATAGGCCCCGCCTCATGAATCGCATAGGACTAAGAGCCAGCGCTGGGGAACTTTAAAAATATCAGTATATAGCTCCCACATCCAGAGACCTGAATTGGTCTGGTGTACAGCCTGCAAAAAAAAAAAAAAAAAAAAAAAATTTAAAGCACATCAAGTAATTTAAATGTGAAAACTCTGATGTAGTAAAGACTTTGGTTTATAGACTGTGAGCAGTGGTCATGTTGCCAGACAAAACATTGAAAGGATACCACAGTGAGGTCAACTTCATGGTTTTCTTAGTGTCTATCTTTTCATTTAAAATCTAACATACTTGTTTATATCATATAACTTTCTTTCAATATTGGGCAGTGGAGATGTTTCTGCAGAATTTTGTAACAATATTTTGAAGTAGATCCTTGGTCATTGTTTTCTGATATGAGCTAAACAGTTTCAACTTAGAGGAGTTTTACTCTGGAGGATTATTTTTATGCTGACATTCAGTCTTTTCTGATATATGATATAACATCATAATAGACTGTGTATACACTTTGACTAATGAGAGAAAATAGCAGCAAACTTAAATAGTTGAAAAAATGAACAATTCAACTGCATACTACTTTTCTATTTTGTAAAAAGTAGGTACTCTCCACCCCCCCTCAAAGAAGAGGTACAATAACTTTTAGAACCCTTACATTTGCACCATGTCCAATAGACCCTTCTCTGTTCAGAAGTTCTATCTGTGTGTGGGAAGAATGAAAGTTATGAAGAAGAGAATGGCTCTTGAATTTATCTAGTTCTATACTCCGATTTTAACAGTTAAAGAAATCAAAGGCGCTTCACAAATGGTGATTTGTCCCTATTAGTAGATGACAAAACCAGAAGTAGAACCCAAGTCCAGTATTCTAAGCCAGGATTCTTTCTCCTGTACCATTGGATTCACACAAATTCTCCTCCCTTTTCTGTGAAACATCCATCTGCCATTTTTACTTAGAAATTGAGTGCAATATGGTATCCAGTGATAAGTTTTATGTAGCGATTCTTTAATGCTATATCTTGCATGTAATAGATATACATATATATATTCTGATGTGGAATATAATAAGCCAATGTAGGTCTGCTTGAATTTTTCTTTAATAAGCTTCCAATATAATAATTCCAGATCATGTGCCAGTGCATGCCTCAAGTAAATATGTTGATCACATCTTTGGTTATTATTATGGTCTTCTACTGCTGTAATACTAATACTTTTCCCATCTCCAACTGGCTTTACTTTTTGCAGCTTTGAGCAGTAATTCAGTCCCCTACGCCTCCCTGATTGGCTCTGTGTCCTCCCTCTCTAGCCAAACCACCACTCAGTCCATATATGATAATAACTCTCTCCCACGATTCGCTCGAAAAGGTCTAAACATCTTTGTCTCTATTATTTTCTTTGTTAAAGTACTGTAATGATGTCCATATCAGTCCATTTCCATTTCCAGATAAGCCTAAAGTCACCTATGCCTTTGCATTTCCATTCTTTTCATTGGGGGTGCCTCATCTGGATAAGATCATGTAATTATCAGATCACTGTCACCCTCTCACTTCCTCCACAGAATGTAAATTATTTCAGTTCTACCATTAATACAGAAAAGTTTCAGAAAGGGTTCCAAAATTTTGTTCCAAAGGCATTATTATATCACCAACAAAGAATTTCTACTTGCAAGCAATTCAGTTTTATTGGCTCTCCACTAAAATTTTAGCTGACTGGAAGCAGACCTTCATAGCCATAAAAACTAAACCACCAGAATTCACAACACTTGCTAAAGTGGTAGTCTTCAAAGAGCGGGGTAGCTTTTACTTAACTTACAGAACCATTGACAATTTGGCATTTGAGATAAAGGAACTTACTGGGTGACTTTTAACAATGGTATAATTCCTAAAATGCTCTTAAAGTAGTCACATGTCATGTTGACTCTATGGCCATCATTCTGTAGCCTCCCTCCAGAGAGCCACAGTGACAGCAGAATGTCAACACATGGCTTCCAGTTTGAGCTCCTCCCTCATTCTTTTTCTGCTTCAGTGGCTTCCCTGGGGACATGCTAGTTCAGGTTTTTCTAGCCAGCTGGAATTTGTGTCTGTGAGATAAGAGTCAGCAATGCTCTTTCATGATACTTCTGTAAAATTAATAGGAAAAAAAAAAGGCAAATCATATGAAAAGTGAGAAAACATCAGAAAGACACAGGAGTCACCAAAATTAATAGTGGATTATTATTTTTCATGGAATCTATGAAATTAATATATCTTCCACTGGCTGAATGAACTAGAATGTGTCAGCCCCCGTCTCTGCTTTCCTTCTTTCTTCACCCTCTTTCCCTCCTGTCTTTTCATCATTTGATAACTTTCCTGAATTCATTTCTCATTAGTGGACAAAGATGTTTACACCTAAAGTAGATTGTAGGTTTGCTGGGGGTTGAATAATGGGGACCTGGGGCAAAATATCACAGAGTTGTTAGTGTGGCCATTTATAAATGTCCAGAAGAAGGCTGCAACCCCAACCTCTACAATCTGCTACTAGTGGAAACATTTTTGAAGCTCAGTTTGGTGTCTGATTGTGCCTTCAGTGATTATCGTCAATAAGCCGTGGTGCATGTCATTCTTTGTGTCTATGTTTGCATGTGAATGTCAGTCACCTACAGGTTTGTGAAATATTAGCGATCTTAATGTAGTAGTCACATTGTACTAGCCGCAATGTATAATGAATCCTGCAAAAACTTGCAGCATTTTGATTAGTCCTTTGAAAAAATATATCAGGCTTTCCATTTCATTTTTTTTAAGAATTTGTTCTATTTTATTTTATTTACACCATCATTTCCTTTGCAGGTTCAGATGATTCCGGTTACCCTGGTAACCTTCATTCTTCAAGTTAGTTTTCCTTGATTATGCATAAGTCATTTTATGTTTACTATCAAGCTACTACTCTTTCCCTTTTAGGCCTTTCTCAGTGTCTGTTTTCTTAGTTCACTTTACACCATTTAATTCCACACAATTTCCATTTCACACAGTGCAGGAGAAGGAGTTTGAAATGGCATAAAAGTCATTACTCAAAGCAGAAGTTGACATCAAGCCTGACTGTCAGTTTCCTCCGCTAGCTAACCTCATTGATTCATAGCACAATAACGCTTTCTTTTACACTAGGAGTGTTAGTTTGGAGATTTTGCTTGGTGACTTTTCATTTGGCTACAAAATTCATCTTCCCAGAGCATGTCCTGCTTTGAGTAACCAAACTATTTGCCTGCTTCCTCACCTAAAACATCTTTACTACTCACATATTTTCAGGCCATTTCTAACTATAGTATTCTCTATATTTTGGAATGGCTAGCATCGTTTTCATTTGTTTTCAAATGTTTTTCTTCTTTCCTTTTTTCAATAGGTATGGCTAGCCATCCTCCAATACCCATCTTGGAACTTGCAGACCACATTGAAAGATTGAAAGCAAATGACAACTTGAAGTTTTCCCAGGAATATGAGGTAATTCACTGTGTTTATTCTTTATAGTAATTTTAAGAGTTGCTCTTCTCTTTTTTTGACCATATTCTTGAAAATTAACCTCATCAGTGCTTTTCCCTTTAAATATGACTCAAATATGATATAAAAATGTATAACGAATTGCCAACTTAAAAGTGTCTGCACAAGCAATATGGTAATTACAATTTTAAAGTGTTAATTTTACATTTGTTCATTATTACTTGCTGAGATTATGAATTTTCTAACTTTTATTTTTAATTGGCAATAATTGTATATATTTATATATATGGATTATTATTAATTATAGTCACCATTCTGTGTAATAGATCACTAAAGCTTATTCCTGCTGTCTAGCTAAAACTGATCAACATCTCCCCTTTCTCCAGTCATCGGTTGGTAATCACCATTCTACTATCTACTCCTATGAGTTTGACTTCTTTAGATTTCACATATAAATGAGATCATGCAGTATTTGTCTTCTGGTTTTTCAGTTCCTAGAATATACTAAATTGATAAGGTTTCCAGCATACCAAATAGGTGCCAAATACACTGATTTGTGATAAGAATCCTCATCTAAAAAAGAAAGATTACAGAGATTAAGTACATTTCTCAAGACTCTTGGTTTCATAAGCCATGAAAACTCTGTAATTATTGAGTACATATATATTACCTTAGCCTTCAATTAGTTAGAGCTAATATTAACATAGAAATATATTTTCAGAGAGTTGCTTGTTTTTGAAGGAATGGTGCACTGAATGCTATCTTAAAATTCCGGAATCCTTAAAAAGTCTATGTGAATTATTGATGAAGGTAAATTAAAAGCCTGTGTGAATGCACATGTATGTGGGTGTGTATTTGGATATTGTGGTATATATCAAGCAAAAATTTATAAAACTGGATATTTCTGGTATTCTCCAGCAACAAGGACCCTTAATGAAGCCAATTAATGAATTGTTGATAACCAGACCATAATTATTTTTCCTAGACCAGTTTTAACACAATATTAAAATGTACAGCTAAAATCTTGTAGTTGTACCAAATAATAAAAGGTTATTGGGTACCTGGGTAGCCCAAATTTCACCATCAGGGGTTTCTACTGATTTACTTACTGGGAGTTGTTAACACATTCCTGTTACCTCTTGGTATCTGTTGTATCAGCCTTAATTGGGGCAGTTGCACTGGACCTACCAGCTCTAACATTCTACCCTATCATATTCTGTAGCAAAACACTCTAAGAGGACCCCCAACCTCAAGTGGCTTAGAGGGGTCACAAAAATAAGAAGACGCTCCATATAAGAGAACATGGAGCAGTGAGGCCTGTGGCAGTCTAAATATCCTCATGGCCTTCCCATAATCTTCAAATATTCAAATGTTCATTATTTTAAGTTACTGTGCTGGAAAACCAAAACATATTTGTAGTCTCATTTACCTCCACCCTCAAGAGCCAGACCGCCTTTTATTCAATTTGCATACTCCAGCATCTTTGTCGTATAATTGGTAGGACACAAAAATTTTGTTTGTTTCCTCACCTTTTGATTAAGTTACATTTTCCTTTATTCTGCACCAAGCATTCAGGAGAACATTTTCAATGTTGGGAAAATTCACATTGGAACGCACGTTATCTTCTTTTCTCAAATGGTCGGCAGCTTATTTCTTTCGTGCTCTTCCTGTTGATCAGAATAGCTCTTTTAAAAATATGCAGTATCCTTTAAAACACCTTCTAGAGTTTCTGATTTAGGGCTTAAGGCTCCAGAGTGAGTTTTAGAAGAGAAAATAAGGCAAATCATAAATAGCACCTGGGGCAACATAAAAAACCCTTAGTTATGTCAATGTTTATGAACCAGAAATCTTTCATCACTCCGACCTACTTTTTATTGTTATGTGATTCTTATTATTTTGCCATGTGATATTTTTTCACGGACCTGCTTTAATTATTTATTTTTGATTATGGGTTACATAATGGGTCACAAATTATGGAAATACAATAACTCGACCTGTGAATAAGCCATTAATTCACTCTCCACCAATATAACTTTAAACCACAGGCAATAATATAGTCATGCATCACTTGATGACAGGGATGCTTTCAGAGAAATGTGTTCTTAGGTGATTTTTGTCATTGTGCAAACTTCATGGAGTATAGCAAACTAGATAGTATAGTCTATTATACACTTAAGCTATGTGGTCTAGCCCACTGCTCCTAGGCTACAATCCTGTACAGCAGGTTGCCATACCCAACGGTAACTGTTTGTGTGTTTAAACAAAGAAAAGGTAAGGTAAAAATACTGTACAAAGAGTTTTAGGCCAGGCGCGGTGACTCACACATGTAATCCCAGCATTTTGGAGTCCGAGGCAGGTGGATCACCTGAGTTCAGGAGTTCAGGACCAGCCTGGCCAACACGGTGAAACCCCGTCTCTACTAAAAATACAAAATTAGCCAGGCCTGGTGGCAGGTGCCTGTAATCCCAGCCACTCGGGAGGCTGAGACAGGAAAATCGCTTGAACCCGGAGGTGGAGGTTGCAGTGATCCAAGATCACACCATTGCACTCCAGCCTGGGCGACAAGAGTGAAACAAACAACAAAAAAATTAAATGGTACCCCTATGTAGGACACTTAGCATGAATGGCGCTTGCAAGACTGGTAGTTGCTGTGGCTGTCAGTGAGAGTAGTGAGTGAATGTAGAGGCCTAGGACATTACTGTATACTACTGTAGACTTTATAAACACTCTAAACTTAGGCTACAACAAATTTATTTTAAAACTTTATTTCAATAGTAGATTAACCTTAACTTACTGTAACTACTTTATAAAATTTTTAAACTTTTTGACATCACTTAGCTTAAAACACAAACACATCATACAGCTATACAAAAACATTTTTTCTTTTATCCTTATTTTGTAAGCGTTTTTCTATTTAAATTATTTTAACTTTTTAAAATTTTTGGTTAAAAACTAAGATGCAAAGACATGCATTAATCTAGGCCTACACAGAGTCAGAATCATCAGTATCACTGTCTTCTGCCTTCACATTTTGTCCACTGGAACATCTTCAGGGTGACAGCATGGAGCTGTCATCTCCTATAATGATAATCCCTTCTTCTGGATACTTCTTGAAGGACCTACCTAGGGCTGTTTTAAAGTTCTCTTTTTTTAAATAAATAAAAGGAGTGCACTTTAAAATAACAATGAAATGTGTACTTTAGTAAACACATAAACTAGTAACATATTCACTTTTTATTAAATATTATGTACTGTACATAATTGTATGTGCTTGAGTGGTAGCAGAGTAAGTTGAATTACACCAACATCTCTACAACCACATGAGTAATGCACCATGCTGGGACGTTACGACAGCTACCACATCCCTAGGTGATGGGAATTTCTTCAGATCTATTATAGTTTTATGGATCAATCTCTTATTTGTGGTTTGTTGTGGACTGAAATGTCATTATGCAGCACATGGCTATAAAAGCATCACTCAAGCAATCTCAGTTGCATCCATTGAATATAATAACTGGCCTCCTTTAAATATGGAATTTTCAAGTAATGCTACATGTAAAGATACTTTAATGATCCTCATTTAGCCATTAGATCAGAAGTGCTCCTTGAAAATAGTTATGAACTGCATGCTGGCAATGCTGCTATGCAGAGCTTCCCCAGTAGGCTTAGCCTTGGACATGATAGCCCACATAGACTCTTCACTGATGTTCATGATGATAATCTGTGATTAAAGCTCCCTGGGCATGAATTGACTCTACTGTGCCTTAACAAGCATGAAGGAGATGTTTAAGTGTTGTATTCAACAGTGATAATAGCATTAAGACCTCAACATAAAAATTTAGGCTTAGAGCAACACTTTGTGGGGAAAAATTGTTTATTCTGCATAAACTTGAATAGATTTTTACTGGCTTTCAGCAAAGAAAATAGAGGAAAGAAAACTCACATTGCTTTCAAACACCTGATTATTTTGGCATAATCACTGTGAGTAAATGTTTACTTAGAACTTGTAACATACATGAAGCTAAATTTTTTACTGTGATTCCAAGACTAAAACAGGTTAAAGGCATGAGAGCTGTTTGCACTGATCCTGAGGTCAGAATAGGAGGAAGTAGGTTAGATTGTAGCACAGTATTATTAGATCCTATGAGACACTTCCTGTACTATAAAGGCCTTGAACTCCAATACTGTATTTAGTGAAAGCTAGAAGAATGGACCTGAGAAATTAGTGTAACCCCATCTCTGCAGGTCTTTATAAACACTTTAGATGTCCATTTTCTGAGATGAAACTAAAAAGTCCTACTGGAATTTAAGTAATCTCAATTTGAGAATGGTATCTGGAATGCAGGGAATAAAGTCCTCCTTAAAGTTGGTGTGGCTGTTAAAGTCCATTTATTAGGCTGGTGAATCTTTAAACCAGAGTAATATGTGTAGGTCTTGCCAAACAAAATCTTGGGCTCTCGCCTACAGATCATTTGGTTGCCTATTTAAAATTGAAATTCCAAGGAAGAAAGTCAAATCCCTGAATAGACCAATAACAAGTTCTGAAATTGAGGCAGTAATTAATAGCCTACCAATCAAAAAAAGCCCAGGACCAGATGGATTCACAGCCAAATTCTACCAGAGGTGCAAAGAGGAACTGGTACCATTCCTTCTAAAACTATTACAAACAGTAGAAAAAGAGGGACTCCTCCCTAACTCATTTTATGAGGCCAGCATCATCCTGATACGAAAACCTGGCAGAGACACAATAAAATTGAAATTCCTGGGTCCAACCCCAGAAATGCTAGTTTAATAGATCAGCTGTGGTATCCACGAATCTGCATTTTAAAAGAGCTCTTCAGCTGACTTTGATGCAGGTACTTCAAAGACTTCAGTTTGAGGAATGTCATCGGTTTAGGGTAATGTATTACAGAACATGATCCCCAGTCTTCATTTCACCATTTGCTGAGATAGCATATAGACTAGTATATTTAAGATTTAATCAGAAGGCATCATCACAGTGATGTATGTACAAATCTTATTTAGACTAGATAGATTGTAAGAAACTATAGCCCCTGGAAATTCTCAAGGAAAGACAGAAGAGCATTTCTGATGTATTATAGAGCCAAGGCTAACAGTAAAGGTACACACTAAGAACGGTCATCTAGAACTGAAAGGCTGTGGCAATTTCCTGATATCTTCTCTGGAGCTTTCATCTTTATGCTTTCTCTGGGGTGGCTTCATTCTTCCCCTGATACAAGCCAGCATCTTCTTTTTTTCTCACCCACACACAGAAAACATGGTCTTTAATCATATTTTCATTTACATACAGGCCCCATAAAGAGACTGAGTTGTTCTTGGCAGTCACATTTTAAATGCCAGAGAACAAAGTCTGAACTCTAGCTAATTGATGGTTTGTTGTGGGGACACACGTTGGGACGTAACTGCTAACAGTCCACTTATACAGATCTTGGATGGAGGAGAGGGAAATTTCTGTGTAAGGGGGCTTGTGAGCTGGGAGGAGGAAGCAATAATTATCCACGACAATACAAAGCATTTTGCTCAGTGCTGAGAAAACATAGAAGTTGTAAGAAACTTATACTTCTGGAGTTCGTAGTTGTCAAAGACAAATATATACAACAAATAAGAATTACACCAAGGAGGTAATCTAAAGTGCTATTGGAATGTTATTGGGATTCAGTAAAGGTCATAATGATCTGGAGAATTGAGAAAGATTTTCAAGAGAAGATGGCACTCTTCATGGAACTAGGAAGAAGAGGATTGAAGTGCATTTTGTCAAGGGAAGGGCACATGGGAAATGCACATTCTGGTAGTCTCATAGTCAGTGTGGACTACGGACCAACAGCATTGGCGTCACCTGGGGACTTTTTAGAAATGCAGAATTTTAGGCACTACCCCAATGCTACTGATTCAGAATCTCCATTTTAAAATATATCGATGATGTCTTTGTGTAATAAATTGGCACCCCGGCTGGGCACGGTGGCTCACACCTGTAATCCCGGCATTTTGGGAAGCCACTGCAGGCAGATTGCTTGAGTCCAGGAGTTTGAGACCAGCCTAGGCAACATGGTGAAACTGTCTCTACAAAACTACAAAATAAAATTAGCCAGGCATGATGGCATGTACCTGTAGTCCCAGCTACTCGGGAGGCTGAGGTGGGAGGATCACCTGACCCCCAAGGGGTTGAGGCTGCAGTGAGCTGAGATCATGTCACTGCACTCCAGCCTGGGTAACAGATGGAGACCCTGTCTCAAAAAAAGTTAAAAAAAAAAAAATGAATGGGCATCTCAGTGGTCACTATCAAGAAAAACTTTAAAGTTAGAGAAAATGTGAAACTAGTTTCTGATGTGGTCTTCAAGGTACAGTTTTCTAATAGAAATACTGTCCCAAATCACGTACTCTACTTCAGGTACATTCTAGATTTTATACATTTTGTGGTGTGGATTGAGATAATAACCCCTTTTTAAATAGTTACAACAACAACATTTCTTCTGAGTTCCTATCAGCTCACTTACAAGTCACATTTTGGACTACAGTGCATACTGTCATGGTAGTTACACAGAGATGAACAGTCATCAAACATCTAGTTTCAAGTTAGCCAGCATTAGCTCTGTTAGTAATACTACCTTAAAGCTATGTATTAACTCGTAGCAATCTTTCTGTTGCTATTGGAGAGGGGCAAGAAACTTTGTGGTTCACAGAAGTGCTGCCTGAAGAAGCCCTCTTTGATCGTTTTGTTCTCATCACAAAGCCCAGTCCCAATGCCTTTGCTGCCGTCTCTGGAGGTGGACTGTCTCCAATCTCAGTGCTCACATGTCTCCCGCCATTCAGCATCCACATGTGCTGAGTTTCTTCCTGTTCTTATGGCAGCACTCTCACATCTCCTGTCTGTGATGATGATAATGAGCCTTTTATATGAAATATTTCAGATATCAGAGCCCTGTCCTTCTGTTTTTATAACAGTTATGTATTACACCTTTGTAGAAGAAGTTAAAATCTTCCCATCACTTAGTAAGACAGATAAAGGAAAAACATATTTCCTTGATGAATAATGAAATACATCAAGATAGTTGTGAGACATATAGAGACATTTAAAAACATTGCTTAGGTCATATTTTTAAATATTTAAATATTATAAAATATATGAAATATAAATATTTTAATATTTAAAGTTGTCTAAACCTCAGAGATCATGTGCTTTCACTCTCCCTTAACTCTCCGTAGAGTTAAGGAGCATGAGACTGAGAAAGAAGTGACTTACCCAAGGTCACACACCTACTATGTGTGGTAAAACCAGGTCACAAATTCATCTTGTTTTGTTCTTCTTCACTGCACCTCAACTTACCTGATGTAAACACCTAAATGTTTCACTCTTTGTTTCTTACTATGCCCTGAAGATAGAGTTCAGAAAGCTTAGTATCTAACTAGATCAAAATATTTATATTTAAAGTTTCTGTGAAATTGTCATAGTTACCAATTTCCATTGCATGACTATTCCTGGAAAAACCCAGTGGTTTTCTATGACATGCTAGGGACACATTTCTTTTCTCCATAGATAATTTGTTCACTCCTGATGGTAAACATTGTATTTCTCCACAGAGGGGACAAAAATTATCTGTCATCTAAGCAATGACCACAAAAGAAAACATTTATATTTTCCCTTGGAAAAGACTCTTGGTATATTTGACCACGTGTGGCACAGTATATTCACAGGCGCAAAACCATCATTAGTAAAACCATCATCATTATTAGGTTTTGTAAACCTCTGAGCACTTATAATGCAAAACTACTTGTCATATCTGCTTTCAATTAGTTTATCATTTATGTGTAAGCTCATGAGGGGAGACATGTATTCAAGAATCATACAAAAACAAGAAACCAAACACACACACATGTGTACCCACACACACAATTTTTTTTTTTTTTTTGGCCAACTTAGAATGCACTAGATTTTTTCTTAAAGGTGGTTCCCCCATTTTCTTGAAGGAAGAAAGTGCTGGATGACAGAGATCTGTTTTCATCTTTTATGGAAAGTGGAAGAGTGGAACAGACTCTTCCATTTCTAAGGGAAAGGCCTCCATTTCTAAGTATTTTTGACATATGAATCACAAGAGATAAAAGGTTGTTTTTTGAAAAAGTTGAGAACAAATTATGGTGGTTTAGTAATGGAACGAGAAAAATGAGCAATTTTGTGAAATAAAAAGCAGTAACATTTTTGTACCTGGGATGGATGAAGTTGAGGAAGATGAATGGCTAAATTTACTATTCCAAATCAGAATCTCCTAATACTCTGGGATTGGAGGTGGGGATGGCAGAGTCTTTGCCCACTTCCTTACGAACATAGCAGTTTTTCTGCGTCTCAGATGGGGCCAAATCTCTCTGCCTGCCACACAGGACTTTCTACTTGTTGAGCCAACAGTGGAAATAAATATTATGACACAGTCGCTAAGTACACAGGCCCTTGGCTCAGGTTGCCAGTTTGGCCGCTAGCTCAAGCTGTGTGACCTTAAGCAAATTACTGAACCTCTCTGTATTTTAATTTATTCATCTCTATATAAAGAAGCAACCATAGTACTTACTTCAAACAATCATTAAAAACAAATTAAACATGTAAGTGCTTTTCAGGTTTCCTGACACCAGTACTCAGTAGTCTTAGTAGCTATTACTTATTTTATCTCATCTAGGTGCCGTCAATTTTAAGATACCCCATCATTGCATGTACCACTAAGGAATAAAAGATATCGCCAGTACAATTGCAAGATGCCATCAATTTTAAGATGCACATCAATTTCAGAGATGTTAGAATGTGGAAAAAAAATGCATGTCTTAGAATCAATGAAACCCTACCTTTTCCTATTCCAGGCCAAACCCTTAGGGATTTGCTGATGTCAGTAAAAAAATAATAATAATAATAAAAGAAAGAATGAAAAATTGCTAGTTTAAACCAGTGCAATTAGCACTTGTTATGTTGCGCTTTCTTACCCTCCAGTCATTTGCTGTGATCAAGCCTCTGTGGGTCAGGTGTTTTGATCAGGTGTCTGGCCTCTCGGTATGCTGTTGGCCACATGATAACAAGCTCACTGCTCGGCACACAGCAGGTGATTAACAAAAGTGTGTGTCTGGATCAATTTCTAACTAAATTTACAGTTCACAGAAACTCTTTATTGTGATCAAAATTGCTAGTACCAACAACACGAGCAAACAGAACAAAGAGTATCCTGCTGTAAAGAGCTTCTTTTTCCAGTTGACATCCCCACCTGATCTATCAGCAGTGAAGCCTTATTTTCAGGCTCTTTTCTCTCAGAAAATAGGCTATTACTATCTCTAGACAGTACAGAAGTGATTACATTTTAATGCAGACCCCTCAGATTTAACTCAAAAGTACCTACCAATTAAACTCCCTGAGCCTTTTATAGCAAAGATTTTATAGCAAAGGTTGGCCTGCCAGTTGGCCATCTGAGAAGATGCTGTCTTTGTTCTGTAGTTAAGGACCAGTCTCACCAAGTAAAATGTGAAAGTACAGAGAGTCCCCTCCCAGCGGGCTGCTTTCTGCATCTTATAAACAAATCTAGTAGGACACAAAGACAGCAGCTTACCTTAGAAGAAACATTGCATCCAAAACAGGATGTATGTCTATGTGCTTATCGTCTTTTATTCTTACTGGTCTTCTATAGTTGTGAGAACTCAAAGTGCAAGTAATTTCTCAAGTTCCAAAGCTTATTTCTACTTAGACTTTTAAAATGTTTGTTCTTTCACCCACTTAAAAAAAAAAAAAAACCCTCAGACATTTTCTTTACTAACATTAAACTCCATATCTTTCATAGTAGAGCCTATTGTTTTTTTTCTTGTGGGAGTCCTACCCATCTTAAGGGACTCTCACATAACTCTCGTTTTCTGTTTCCCAGTCCTTATTCTCATACAATTTCAACTTTTGTTTTTTCTCAGTCCTTGTTCTCATACAAGTTCACTATAACTAATTGGCCCTTGACCATCACTGGACATTGTCCAAAATGTGTTTTCACCTGCTCCCATGTGGAGCCAAAGGCTCTCAGGAAACAATTAATTCTGTCTCTGCTTCCAAAACAAGCTTTCAATTTCAAAGAGACCATAGCAAGGACTGAAAAAGACACTCTTTATTGAATTGTATTTTTATTTAAAAATGAAGTTGGAATTTTAGCACCTGAGTGGTAAAAGTGTGTATGTAGAGGAGTGTTGTAGTGGATGCTGGGGAGGTCCTTGAAGTCAGGGAAAACAAGGTTCATATTTTGACTGGGCCAATTAGTAGCTGTGCTGCTTGATCCTGAGCCAGTTACTTTACCTCTCAGAACCTTGGTTCTCTTATTTAAGATGAGAATATTAGTATCTACTCATGAGACTGTTACAAAGATGAATGTATGTTAGGCACCTGGCCCATTGCCCTCTATGCTTAGTAAACAGAAGTGGCTCTTGTTATTGTGAACTTCACTATGCATGACGGTATCTGTCAGTCACTTAACATGACTTTTTTTTCTCAAGTGATTTGTATCTTCCATAATATTATCTTCTCATTCTTCCAAAAAGGAGCTCTATGAAAGCAAGTAGGGGAAGGTAAAGGGTGACAAGGATGGAGGGTAATTATGAAGAACTACAGAGTTCTTTTCATATTTTGTACATAATGTCATTTCTGGAAGTTATATCCACATTAAAATATCAAAAAAAGGTAATTTCACTGATGAGTGGAAACTGTCCTGGTGTCTCTGCTATAAATTTTAACGCCCCTAAACACATTATTTAACTCTCCTGATCTCAGTTTCTTTGTTTATAAGAGGAGTAGTTTGAATGCCTTCATCTGTTTAACATTTAGTGGAGAACCAAAAATAATCAAGAAATAAGCTGTCCTGAATGAGTCTTCTAGGAGAAACAGGGGGAAAACAAAAAACAACAACAACAACAAAACGATAATTGTTAAGTTCATCTTGGGAGTGGGACAATATTGGTGAGAGTCTTCCCAGAGTACCCCTGACTTGGAGGGTCACTGAAATTTGCCAGAAATATAAGCCTCCAGGCTGAGGTATGTGTGCATGCAAAGGCATGGAGATGAGAAGAAGCGTGGCTTGCTCAGGGGACCCCAACGTATTCTGTGACTGTCGTTGCAGCACCAGGGTCATACTGCTGAGAGGTGAGGTGCGAAAGGTGATTACACCCTTGAAAGGTCATAACAACATAGGAAGGAGTCTGCAACCAAGTGATTTCAAAAGTGTTCAGAAAAGTCATGGAAATCACTTCCTATGATTCCTCCTGAAGCTCCAAGTACCTGAGGGACCAAATGAGTACATCTGTGTTTATGTCACTGCTGGGAACAGCTTTCGGGGAGAATTTTAACAATGCTGCAACGAGAGATTGGAGCATGGCTGCCTAGAGCCTGATATAACCGAGCATCACAGAGATGCCTTTACTTATTTATGTATTTAAGTTTAAAATTACAAAATGTTAGTGGCAGTATTATTTGTCATGGTTTTTCTACTGTGGCTAAACAGTTTGTCATTCTTTTTGAAAAAACAATTGTTGGGCACACCACCATGCTTTGGGAGTATAGAGGGGATTAAAGTGAAGGATATAAGCATTAAGACATTACATGAATTTGCAGTGTTGGCTAGGCCTTGGGAAACATTAGTCTTTCCATCGTCACAGATGCAGCAATCAGAGTATTTGGCTTTAGCTTAAAAGTTCATGCATGAAGCATAATCAGAACTTTATTATTTCTCACTTGCTAAAAAAATTTCCTTAACAGCAGGCACTCATCAGTCCTCTAAACTTCAATGAATGGCTCACAGAGACCCCTGATTTAATTCATTCTTTCTCTCATGACCCCTCCTGCCCTCACTCCTTCTTTTATTCCCCTTCTCTTCCTCTTTCCTTCCTTTTTCCTTCTCAGTCCCCTTTCTTTGTTTTTCTGCCAGTTTAACAGAGCATTTTTATATCTTTTTTTAGTATTAAACTGCACAACATCTTAATATCATAATAGTCTTTCAATAGAGTTTCAGAGTCTAGACAGTGCTTTACAAGGATGACGATAGCAAACATTTGTATAGCACTTACCATATGCCAGACATTCTTCGGAATGCATTACTGTAAACATTAACCCATTCAGTCCTTCCAGGTAGTTACTGTTAGTATCCCCATGTCACAGAAGGTATATTGAACCACATGAAAGTTAAGTAACTTACTCAAGGTCACACAGCTGGTAAATGGCAAAGCTAGGATATGAACCCATGTAGTCTGAGGTCTGGGTAATGTTCTGACCACCATAAATAGTTGCATCTGAGAGTTGATTTCCTTTCACCACAGTTTTCACCATGGAAAATTTGTTGTCATTAACTTATCTGTTAAGGTGATCACATAGTATTCAGGTGACCTCAAAGAAGAATATTGGCCCAATTTCTTGTTATAATTATATTTTATTTTTGTTTTTCAACATCAGAGACAGTTTTTCAGCAACAACAAAGTGATTTAGTTGTAAATGAATTGGATAGGAACCTTTAAACTCAGCCTCTCTCTTCATGCTCTTGTTTAGTTTTTATTAAAAATTAGTAAGTTTGAAGATGATGAGAGGATTATAATTTATATCTGAAAACAAATAGCATTCCATCCTAACCTTATCAAACAGAAAAATATATTTGATTACTTGGGTTAGAAATAATTCACCAGATTGATTCTATAACTACCTATATAATAGTGACTGCCTTTGACTTCTGATCTTGGTTTAGGAAAATAAAATCAAGGGGAAAAAAAAGCAGATGGTTGATGGGGTTTAAAGATGTAAAGACTCAGCCTTAACTCTCACAGGGAATAGTTGGTATTGACTTGTTTCTTGTTTTGACATTTTAAATTATAGACCAGGGTCTGCCTACTTGTCTAACCCTGAAGATTAAAAAAAGGTGAGACCTATACTGGCAAGGTGCCCTCCTCACTACATATCATGAGTCAGATTCCAGTTTCCTTTAGATAAGACCAGTGAAGAAGGGGAAACTTGCTCACTACAATAAATTATGCTTCATAAATCTATTAATATGATATATAGTAATATTCACCTTTAAGATTCTAAAAACACCTTTTCATATACGCAAAATCCTTTCATGTTTCTGTAACTTAATTTCATACAAAAACTGCTAAATGATTTGAAAAGATAGGAGCTGTTACTATACAATCAGAAGATGCCATATTTCAAGATGGCAGGAGGATACAAAACCACTGCCTACCTACATTTATTTCCATTCTCTTAAGAATTTATTGTTATTGTTTTGTTTGCTTTTTCTCCAGCTTTTAGTTATGTTAAAATGAACAGTATGTTAGGTAGCATATAACTTACTAAGCCGGATTAACGAGGTAGAAGCTGAAACATAATTTAGGTGATTGGACTGGACCACCTTTTTAGATTCTGTCTTTCTCTCATGCTGAGATTCTGTTTCTCCGATTATTATGAAACAAGATTTAAAGCAAATGTAATAAAGTTCACATTCTGATGCCAGATTTCCCTTTTTGTTTTCTCAATGCTGTGTTGCCCCTACCCCCATCCCTGCAGGCTTAGGTCGAGCCTCTTCTGTTGCTGTTCTATAACTCGGGAGTGCCTATGTGGCTGCAGTGATTGAGAAGCTATAATTGGTATGGTTAATGAACAATGAAATGCTGCCTCCCTTTTTATTAAGAGCAGTAAGGGTGCTGCATTAGGGAAAGTAGAAGACTTTACCCCCCACTACCAGTAATTAATTGACCTCCTTGTCATCTGTTGAGACATAAGGAGAATAAAAATTTTCAGTCTAAGTGTTAGAGTTGGTGGATGTTGCCATGCAACTGGGCATTGATTTCCATTTTTGTTCTTTTTCTATTCCTTCTGTATTGATCCTTGTTGTCACAGCTCAAGGAATCATCCTATTATCTTTAAAAAATCCTTCATAAAATTTTAGAGGTTTAAATTCAGTGTCACAAAGTTTCTACTGTGCAGTTATATTTGAGGATTTCTAGAATCTTCTAACCTCATTCATTGCTGTCATTTTACTGTAGAGAAGACATTTTCAGGGCAGTTAAGTGATGTGACTGAAGTCCCTGCAAGTTTACATCTAACATTATGCAACAGATGACATTTTCTAAGTAGACTCCATTGATAAAAGCAAAATAGCAAATGCATAAAAATGTTTTCTGAAAAATAAACAACCATCGTATTACCTCTTAAAGTCATGTTAACTTGAAACGTTAAGGATGTTTGTCTTTCTGTGTGAGAACCCAAATTATAAACAGTACAAGGATTGTGATAAAATAAGAATTTTACTTATGGGAAGAAATAAGGCAGTTTTAGGGAAAAATAAACTTGTGTGATATATTTTATGTATTTTTCTTCATCATTTTATTACTGCAATATAGTTCACATATAAAATTTGCCTTTTTATTTTATTTTATTTTATTTTATTTTTGAGTCAGGGTCTGACTCTTTCACCCAGGCTGGAGTGCAGACACCATCAGGTTCACTGCAGCCTCTACCTCCACAGACTCAGATGATCCTCCCATCTCAGCCTCCCAAGTAACTGGAATTACAAACACACACCGCCAAACTGGCTAATTTTTTATTTTTTACAGAGATGAGGTTTCGCCATGTTGCACAGGTTGGTCTCAAACTACTGGGCTCAGGCTATCTACCTGCCTTGGCCTCCCAAAGTGCTGGGATTAGAGGTGTGGGCCATCATGCCTGGCCAAATTCACCCTTAGAAAAAAAAAAAAGTTCAGTGAATGTACTTTATATTTAAACATTAAGTGGGTATATTGTAAAGAATCAAGAAGACCACTGGGCTTTTTTTCTACTTTTGGTGAATATTTATGTTTCTTTTGTTTGTATTGCTTTTAAACATTTGATGGAGGGAAACTAAGGGCACTGAGGAGTTGTTTGAAAATGCCAGTGTCAGTTTAAGCCAAACTCCAGCTCGAGGCTTGAGTACAAGACCAAGATTAGGGTGATGTAGGTGCCTGTCACTGTGTATATGGCAGATTTGATTTGCTGTTTGCTGTGTTGAATCCATGACATTGCAAGGAATTACAAGGTCTTCAGTTTTACTTGTATGTCTTCCGCTAGTATAAAAGCTTCTTCATGGTGTCTTGTTTATCAGGATATCCCTGTGACTAGCATGGTAAAATTTTCTGGAATTGATACACACATGAGTTTAGAGAAAGAAAGAGAGAGAAGAGAGGAGAGAAGAGGAAGAGAGAGAGAGAGAAGGAAGGAAGGGAGGGAGGGAGGAAGAAAGAGAGGGAAGGGGAGAGGGAGGGAAGGAAGAAGAGAAAGAGAGAAAGAGAAAGAGGGAGGAGCTTGGTTTTCTCTGCATCTCCCGCAAAAGAAAGAGAGACAGAAGGAGGAGCTTGGTTTTCTCTTTGCATCTCCCGCTTTCCAAGCATAGTCACATGATATCGAGATAGATATCATTTATCAAGTCATGAATAAGCATGCTTCATTAGGTTACAACTCTTCACTACTACTGTGCTGCAACAGGGTCTTGTGGAGACAGAGGAACAGCAACTTTATGGGCATGGTCCTCTTTCTAGGTGGAGAATTCACCTTTGGCTTTCCTTGGTGGACCTCCCTTGGGCAACATATTGCCAGGATAGTGCAGGACATCAAGCTCCCTGACAGTGATTGTGTACACAGATGGGGAAGACATTCTGCCTGAAATAAAACAACAGAGGAATACTGATCACAGAACTCACTTTTCCTATGCTCTCAGTGTCTGTAAAGAAAAATGATCTGTAGTATTCATGATGTCTCAAAGCCAACTCTGAGGGCAAATGGAGCTGTCTTTCCCCAGAGCTAAAAATCTGCCTATAAATTTCATAAAGACTACCAGCTTCAGTATTTATCTCTCCACAGTTGTGTTGTAAAAATATTTGCATGAAAAGAACATCTTTGTTTCCTTAAGTCTTCATCTGCTCTTGGTACTCATTTGCTCTTGAAAAGGGATGATATAATCTTTTTGTTTTTGATCTATAATCGTTTCCACAGCAACCAATTGTGATGCCACAGACCAAGGATTAAAATTTTTTGCTAGAGAATAAACAAATGAACTTTGAAATAAAGCTGCTCATTTCTCCCAAATGACCCTGAGAACAAGAAAACCAATTCTAAAAATTTTAGCTACAAAAAATTTAAAAATAAATAAAAATAAAAATTTTAGCTACCCAAGAAATAATTTTCAAGAACATGAATGCTCCTTCTTTAAAAGTCTATGTAATTTTCCAGCTTTATATTCAACTCATCTCGTAAAACAGACATTTACTAAGCAGTTACAATGTGCCAGGTACTTTGCTAGATTCCAGAGTACAAAAATAAATGATGCATACATTTTGCCCTTGAATTCTGAATCCGAGGGTTCCTTTAGTTTTTCTTACCCAAACTTAACCAAAGTCACAATTACTAGAATTTGTCAGGATTTTGGTATGCAGCTATGAGTTTTACTCCACGGGTAATGGGACTGGCGTTTTTGTCTACATTTGTTACCTGTACCGTGTGGGGGGTGATGGGATTTTTTCTTTTTCTGACACTCAATACATTCAAACATTTGGAAATTTAATAGGTCAGGGCAGTTAGTGTCTTAGCAACTGTCTAAAATCTGTATATCAAAGTGTTTCCTAGTTTTTTAAACAGAAAAATTAATCCTTCAGACTCAGATTTTTTGACCCATTGTAGGGAAAACTCATGTTTCTCTTTCTCATATTCTGTTACTTGAATGTATGTAAAATAAGATTAGGGAATAGCATTTGTTCTCTATTATGCTTCCCTGGCAGAACTTCTTAGGGTTTCTCTAAGCTGTGGGAGCAGTTAACAGGCATAGTATTTTGTTTTATAATTTCATCCAAAATTCCCCTAGACGGATGAAATATATGCCCCCACACCGAGAAAGAAATATGAGATGCCAAAGAATCATGTAGATATTTTTCTGTTCTTCCCTTATTATAAATCATTGGTCAAGGAGACCTGCTTATATTTTAATATTTATATTGGTAAAAGAGGCTCTGTCTTGTGGAGCATGCCATTTATGTTTGTTACTTTACCCATATTGTTATTTATGAAATTGTTTAGGCTTTTTGTTTTTTTGTTTGCTATATTGTTCGGTTTTCAAAGCATACCCTTGAAATGGAGTAAATAAGACTCACTCCATGTAAAGACTGAATCTATCACTTAATATTTTTTTCTTAATAAACAATAGGTGTTTTAAATGACCTCAAACATACTGTCTTTTCCAGAATAAAATTCTGTTTACTTTTATTGGATAGCTTGATTAATAATATTGTTTTTCTGGCCAGGCACGGTGGCTCACGCCTGAAATCCCAGCACTTTGGGAGGCCGAGGTAGGCGGATCATGAAGTCAGGAGATTGAGACCATCCTGGCTAACACGGTGAAACCGCGTCTCTACTAAAAATACAAAAAATTAGCCGGGCGAGGTGGTGGGTGCCTATAGTCCCAGCTACTCAGGAGGCTGAGGCGGGAGAATGGCATGAACCCGGGAGGCGGAGCTTGCGGTGAGCTGAGATCGCACCACTGCACTCCAGCCTGGACGATAGAGCGAGACTCTGTCTCAAAAAAAAAAAAAAAATTTTTTTTTTCTTTCTTTTTTAATGTTGTGGAGAGACAGTCATGCTTTGTTGCCCAGACTGGAGTGCAGTGACGTGATCTCATGTCAGTTCACTGCGACGTTGAACTCCTGGGCTCAAACTATCCTCCTGCCTCAGGCTCCCAAGTAGCTGGGACTACAGGTGTGCATTACCACCTTTTGTGGCTACTTTTTAAAATTTTTTTAGAAACGGTATCTCACTATGTTGCTAAGGCCAGTCTCGAACTCCTGGCCTCAAGTGATAATACTTTTGATTTTTGAAAGAAGCAGCTATTTTTACAGGGACATTATCAGCAGACAGACATGTATAAATATCCTAGCGTGAGTATAGTTATTCAAATTTGCCATTATTGGATCTGAGAAGGTATTTTTATTCTTCCAATATACTCTAGGCCTTGTTCAATTTGTACAACTTGAATGGTCTATAGCTTAGCCAATGGATTATTTTCAGTAATTTTGATAATCAATATAATTGCTATAAAGTCTATGCATTTACAGCTATCAGCATTGATAGAACATACTCAAAGAATGCATCAATCTGTTATCCTCAGGTTTGTAATCCTGGTATGTATGATAAGACTACATGTAATTCCAAAAGAAATACATTTCCCAACCTCAAAAGACTTTCACAGAAATTAAGACAAGAAATGATTAAAATTTTTTTAAAAAATGTATTTTACATACATTTTGCATGCACTGGGCTAGCCATTTTATAGACTACACAGATGTATACCAGACAGTATTTCTGTTCAGGAACTAGAGTTGGGGAAATAAAGAATTGTCAAATGAAAAGGTAAGTTATGAATTCAAACAACTTTACAAGAAGAAATGCTGCAAGGCTAAATGTAGCTAGCTGCCAAATGGATGCTCCAGTCTGTAACATGATAGTGGCACACGTGGAAGCATGTAAGAGAGAGCTCCAGGCAATAAAGAATTGGGAGAGTGAGATTTAAGCTGAACCTTGTTGAATGGAAGGTAGGATTTAGAAAAAAAAAAAAAAAAAAAAAAAGGATAAGAAAGTGCTCTCCAAGCAAGAAATATTCCAGTGCGAAGAAGTCAGAAATGAGAACCTCTGACATGGACAGATGAAAACAGAGCCAAAGGCTGGAATTTAGAAATATTCAGTAGGACTGATTATTGAGTTGGTATGTACCCTGAGGACCACAACATGGCAATTCCTGGCTTTAAAGAACATTAAGTCAGTACAGGAAGCAACATAATATAAAATAAGTCAAATGTAGACAGAGAGTGCAATAGGCATTCAAAAACAAATCACCCCAAAACATTTAATAATCTTTCAAAGAGAACTAAAGCTAGTTTTTGAAATTTCAGCATTAGTATACCTATGTATTTAGATTACAGTTACTGTTTCAGCTTTGTCTTTGCACACAAGCTATAATTGTGAGCTTTCTCTTGTGTTTTTTATTTAATGTCTACTGCATTCCCTTAGTATAAATATGCCTTTCACTGGCAACCTACAATTTGATCATGTAGCTGTCTCTCTCACAATAGTTAATAGAATACTTGAAAAGGTGATGGTAATACAGGATGACAACTGCTATACTTTTTCTGTGTTCAGACTAAGTAAACTATGGTTATGTAGTTAAGCAATGCAGTTCTTTGTTAATGACAGATTTATTGAAGACAAGCTTTCAGAAGCTTTCAGATTCTACTAGAAATCCTATTAAAGTGCTATCCATTAAACCATTAGAGTAGTCATTAAAACTGTTAGTGTAGACTTGTTTTTCATGAGTTATTGGTCTCTCACCATTCTTAGTAGTTTCTGCCAATACAGCTCTACCCTTTGCTGCATTACGGCTATTCAGTTCCAAGAATGTGCATTGGCTTTCTCTCTTTTCCTGCAAAATATATGGTGTGTGAGGGTTTTGGGGTGGCACTGTTGAGTGTGTAGAAACAAGGGAGAACTTGAGATGTGTCTTTTTGGTCCCAATTATTAAAGTAAAGATTATACTTAAGATCCCACTCTTTTGGATTTGATAGGAATCATGTTAGAATCTAACTATATATTATAGAAAGCTGTGACTTGTCTTTCATTATCAAAAAATTTTGGAAATAAAAACTGTAGGATGAATGCATCATTAAGCCAAAATTGACAGAGTTATCTGGTGTTTAATCCATTTTCCTTACTGTCCACAGTTTATAAATAAGGAATTATGCTCTATGAAAATAAATTTATAATTTATGCATTTATTAGAGTGTAGTAGTTGAGAGCTCTGTCTTCAAGGTCAGGAATTCCTGCATTTACATCCCAGCTCTCCTAATTTATGGACCACCAAGAGTGACGCGTGGAAAGTATCTTAACCCCTCTACGTCTCAATTTCTTTATCTGTAATATGGAGATAACAATATCTAAGGTACCTCTAAATTTAAGAATTACATGAGATTCTTTAAGTAGTGATAATCCACCCCTCATTGTCATCATCATCCTCAAAAGCAGAAGTGATGTAACCTGATTACTTCTCACTACCATTCTTTGGTGTGTTTAGAGTAAGACAGTCTAGTCTTGTGTTGGCCCTTCAGTATTCTTTCCTGATCATAAATCTACACCGAACTTACCTTCATGGACCCCAAAAGCCAGCTGAAAATTTTTCTATGGATTTCACAAAATCCCCTCCAGAGTGTTGAATCCTACAGTCTGCTGCTTCTGCCTCTGACATGACAAGAGGCAGTCACATGTGCAGTTGTGAAAAGTATTCTGCAACTCTCTTTTTTTCCCTCTTCCTGGAAAGTAGTACAATGTTCACAATTGAAAAATTAAAGAACATGGATAGTAAACATAAGGAAGTAAGTTAAAATAATTGTCATTTATCACAGCTCAGAGGTAACTGCCGATAGCATTGGTGTATAACATTCTAAGTTTTTGTATGTGTGTGTATTCATATATGAATTCAGTGCATATGTATACATATGTATATATTTTAACAAAAGTACTGTTTTATGTTTTTACTTTCCATGTCACTAGATGCATAACAATTTTAATAGCTTCATACTTTTTCATACAATCTGCTATTATATATTAAGGCTATTTCCAAGCTTTTCAAAGTTATTTTACATGATTGTATACATGTCCTATACATGTGTTCAGGGGCAAGATTTTTTCTTTCACTTCAAAGGCTTTCTGACAGAATTTAGTATCTGAAGTCTAACACCAGGAAATGGATGAATCAAAGACTGACTTAATTTTTGAAGAAGGTGCACAGTGGGGTGAATTGAGCCAGGTAGAGAAGGCAAAGTGATCCCAAGGCAGGCTTCCAGACCTTGAGAATACCTTGATATGGTCACTTTACAACTTGCTTCTTAGTTCTGAAACTTGAGAGAGATCTGTTTCCTGAAAACCTCACTTTCATTAGTGATGTGATCTTGGTGGTCATGTAATTAAGATGTGACAACTAAATGCTACCATCATTCTGAGAGGACCAGGTTTTCATAGTCATCGTCCTCCCTGGCCCTCCATTGTCTGCTTGTCTGTGCCTTGTTTTCTGTCCTACTGACCGACATAGCATTTTTTTAGATATGTTAATGCACAAATTTTTAAAAGACATGTTAATTTATGTTATAATATTTAGAATATATTACATTTGAAGACACGTATCATGGTTGAATTGTGTAATACTCAAACAATAGAATAAGTCTACGGTTTTATTTCCAAAGCACTAAAAATAAAAAAAGGAAATTATGGCATAATTACATTTAATATTCCAATCACAGTTTTAAATATTATAAAATATTATATGTGATATGCAAGATTAAAAATCATGTCTATAGAATGAATTATCAGTTTGTAAAATTAGTTCATTTACTTTGATCATAATTGAATACATATCCAATTACAATTGAATACATATCCAGCCAGCTTATGTACTGCACATTCCTTCCATCTCCAATGCTGTCTTAGAAGGAGGAAAAAGTGATTATCTGAATGGGCTAAACTGTTGGTTTGTTAGAGAGCACAGTAAATGTGTGCCGAGAAACAGATTCTCTGCTTTCTCCCTTTCTCTCTCTTCTGTGCAGCACCATAGGTAAGGTGAACAAGGGTGAATTATGGTAAGGTCAGCTACTTTCTGTCATTCTGGATTCAATATCTCATTGCTGCATCAATAGTGTTAGATAATTAGAGATAGGTAATGCATTGCAGAAATTTCTCTTTACTTTTTCCCACCCACCTATCCATGTGATAGTTTGTAAGTGTACTTAGGTTTTAGCAGAGACTGCCATCTCTGCCATCAACAGACAGTCTCTGTCTCTCTCTCTCTCTCTCTCCCCCTCTCCCTCTCCCTCTCTCTCCCTCCCTCCCTCCCTTCCCTCCCTCTCTTCCTCTCTCCCACCACCCCCCGTCCCTGCACGCCTTCCCTCCCCATACATGTACACGCCTAACTGATGGTAATGACACTATCATGAAGCTTGCCTAGATATAGATGTAAATATGAGGAAGTGAGGTAGAACCAGCTCTACCTTGGGGTGGCCATATAATTGCTTGCCCAAACTGGGACACTTTGAGACTGAGAAAGGGTCCTATTAATAACTACTCTGGGACGGTAGGTGTGAACTGGGATGTAGGGACTACCTAACTCAAACTCAGCCTATTTTAGAGCTCCATTCTGGAATATTTATCCTTCCATCTGATCACATTCCTCCATTCTCCCTATAACTCCCAACATAAGTGGCCTTGAGATCTTTGGGGAGCACAACTGTTCAAACAAACCAAAAAATGAAAACAACTATTATATTAAAATAGCCAACTAATTGTATAAACCCATACTGCTGTGCACAAAATTGGGTAATATGGTCTATACAGAACTGTCATTGGCAAGTAGCCATTATGTGTTACTTCCAAATAGTAAGTACATATGTAAGAGTTGGAAAACACAGTACAAAAGGCTGTCACAGGATAGCTTAGAATGAATTTCAAATACACAAAAGTCAAAGATGGCTTTTATGAATTGGGTTGCAGCCACTTGTGAGCTGGGAGGCATTCTATTTCTTTAAATTTTGTTTTTATATCTCTGGCCTATTCCAGTATATATTTGTTTTATCACACCTTTGGAGGAGAAATTTATTTAACTAGTTCTGAGGTTCTAGGGTAAAAGTAATTGTTGCTGTATATCCTACCTGTAATGTATCTTAGCTATTCATTCCACAAATACATTTTAAAATTCACTATATGCTAAACACAGAATATACAACATCAGATAAATCACAACCCCATAGCAGTGTTCTCAAGTGATTCCATTTTTTTCTAGAGGTCTAATATATAAGATCATCAATGCAATGATTTTTTTCTAATATTGAACTTAGAATAGTCTCTACTCTTACAAGATAAAACTAATATACATTTAAAAATACTAATCTTTGAAAGTAATCTTTTAGTTTAGAAAGATACTAAACTCTAAAATTCTAGATTGTGTTTATTTGTTCTAGTCTTTCTAATTTTATCACATGTGAGAGACAAATACAAGTGACACTTTAGATTGTAAATACTTTCTAAGACACCTGAGCACCATGGGTATAAGTAGCAATGATCATCCTGTGTGTCTTCTTTAATTAGACACCTATATTTAGTATGGTACATTGCTACCTTACCTGCAAGGACTAATGATATTAATGGCAAGGGGTTGTTGGTATATATACTGTGCCTAAAAGGCACATGTGGATAGTCGTGTTTTTTAGTGAGATAGTTGTACTAAATACATTTGGTATGAAATGGAGTACAGGAGTTTTTTAACTGATTATTTGGGATTTTCTGAGTTCCGACAAAGACTGGGAGAAAACATTACTCTTTCTTATTTCATTTTGGATGTAGAATTTTTATCTCTTTCTGAATCAGAAGATCAGATTTGAAACGCATTGACTGAACATTAGCAAAAGTTTATTTATGTTTCAATTTAGAAATTCATCTGTTCCCTCCACCTGCATCTGAAACTAAATATGGGAAAAGAAACAGACTTAATAAACAAACTTTCTGTTAAATGACAAGCAAAGCAATGATGAAAGTCTAAAATACGTCTATGTTTAGGATGCAAAGTAAAAATAATAGGAAGAAATATAGTGTGTTTAAAATTAGGTTAGACATTGTCATATTTGATTAAAAGAATTACTGTTATCACTGAAACTCAACTAATCTGACTTCTTAAAATGAAGATGATTTATCTTAACAATTTCCCTTATAGTGTTTCTTAAATGATGTTGTAATATCAGTCACACAACAATTGTGAAACTAAGCTATTCATTCATAATTTGTTTTTTCTTTTGAATCTACTTATATACTGGGTTTTCTGAATGGTCAAGTTTCTATTATATGAAATGCAAAAAGGGAGAAACATATGCAGCTATGCTCTTTTTTGTTATCTCTGCCAGAAAAGTAAATCAGGTTTCAAATTGCATAGATGGACATGTTATATAGTAAATAGGAGAGCAGAAATAGATTTATTTGTATAAATTGGACAGTTGCTTCAGTTTTGTACTTCACTATCAAAAAAGGCACAGTTAGCATCAAGGAGAATGCAGATATTCCTTGGAGGCTAAGATTGTCTTCGATCCGGGATGTTCTTATACAAGTCACAAAGTAGAGGCAAGAGAAGGCAAAACATCTAGCATTCTTTTAGTGATAACTGTGCATCAGGTGCTTTACGCTTAATACTTTGGGATCTATACAGATGTGTCAGCATTTTCAAAGGGCAATGAGGAATTAATGCATTCATCTAGTTAATCTGGTGCCAAAAACTGGTACCTTGTTATCTACAGAAAGGATGCAGCTGTGAATTAATTATTCCTAACTAATTAACTAAAACACTAATTTATTAACACTGTAAATTAGTGTTTAATGCTGCACATTGATTGTATTTGCTAGATAATTTTGTCTGTTACCTATACTCAATAATATACTCTTTAATGTTGCCATACTCTTTAATGTTTCTAGGTGTGCACAACCTATTTTAATATTTTGTTTAATGAGATGGGGTCTTGCTATGTTGCCCAGACTAGACTCAAACTCCAGGACTCAAGACGTCTTCCAGCCTCAGCCTTCTGAGTAGAGTAGGTGGGATTACAGGCACATGCCACCTCACCAGGATCCTCTTTAATTATTAAATATCATAGTCCATAAATGATTTGCAGATCAAGTGATTTCTTATAAATCATTGTAATTACATTTTACCAATTCAGTCAACATTGTCTATTTAAACAAAGCAGTTTAATAAATTTCTAATAACATTTTCTTGCCCCAAACTGCCTGGAAATTCTTTAACACTCTTTGCTTTTTCAAATAACATCAGAAATTCTAATCTGTGAATTGTATTTGTAAAGTGATTTCCAATCACACACTCTATACTTAAGAACATCAACTATATAGAATTCAGAGATGTGAGGAAATAAAAAAAGAACATCACGTATAAATCTGTCCATCTCTTTATTATTCACTTTATCTGATGTAGGAGATAAATAGCTAAAAATGAAAATATTAGGATTAAGACATATCACTGATCTTATTCCTCTAGAACATTGTCTTTGGAAACTAGAAAGGTCTTTCTTCTGCGTTGAGTAATATTCAGGAAAATGTTTGGCATATTAAAAAGCAGTGTATAGTGTTGGGTGTGGTGACTCACGCCTGTAATCTCAGCACTTTGGGAAGCTAAGGCAGGTGGATCACTTAAAGTCATGAGTTCGAGACCAGCCTGGCCAGCCAGCATGGCGAAACCCTGCCTCTACTAAAAATACAAAAATTAACCAAGCATGGTGACACATGCCAGTAATCCCAGCTACTTAGGAGGCTGAGGCAGGAGAATTGCTTGAACCTGGGAGACAGAGGTTGCAGTGAGCCAAGATCATGCCACTGCACTTCAGCCTGGACGACAGAGCCATGACCGTGCCACAAAAAAAGTAAAAATAACAATGAAAAATTAATATAAAATTTAAAAAAGGAAGTACATAGTTAAAAAAAATCTAGTTATTTAAATTTTCAATCTTAAAGTTGTATGTTCTTTTTTGAACTCTTATTTGGAACGATCTCTCAAAAATAATCTTTTCTACAGTCACACACTAAAATAGTAAAACAGCTTATCTCAATTCTAGAGAGTACATCATGTTGCCCTACTGAGTTAAAAAAAGAATTAAGTATTTTTGGTTTTGTTGTTGTTTTTCGTCATTTTTAATCCACGTTAGATTAGGATAATTCTAATATACTTCTGGGAGTAAACGGTTTCCTCAGTGAAATAAACTAATTCATCTTTAGTACTGTGATATAATTGAGAGTAAATTATCAAAAGTTTACCTCAAATATTTACCCACTTCCCATGAATTAATGATTTACTATGAGCATAGTTTATCCTTTTTGCTTCCCTACATACCAGTTCTAATAATATATATTATCACTTTAAGTAATTTTCTGTATTTGTTATATAGTATGTTAGAGTCAAAATTTCAAATGAAACCATTAGACAACAGGTAAAGCTGATGCATTTTATCACTTATCTGAAGCCAGAATTTTAACTTTGTACAAAAATATGTGACTGAAACACTTTTTGATGTCTTCAATGAGTGTGGTATGTTTATACATTTTCTATGTCTTTTCTACTACTAAAGGTGGGGCACTCCCACATCCATTCATTTGTTAATACTGAGAGTCTTCAAAAGTCTTTATTTCAATCCTTCACACTCTAACATTCGCCTAGATCAGAGGTGCTCTTATAGAGAGAAACTCAATACGAGTTGATAACTAATTGGATAAAGAGAGATAAGAGAAAATGAGGACACAAACCTGACACTGGGTTGACATTAATAGGGAAAGGGTACACAGAGCAAACAGACCCCAGTTGCCTGACCGGCTGGAGCTAACCAGGGGCAGCCAGAAAGCTAACACCCTGTTCTCTGACTTCCAGATTTTGTTCACCACTAGACTTTCCACTCCTTCCTCACATTTCAATTTCTGAAACATCATAGGATTCAACTGAACTCATGCTCTTCTCTTTGAAGAAAGTATTCATTATGCCAATTGCAGGCTTTTACTAATTGTGCAAAATATAGCCCTTCCCATCTATGCAAACATGGTCTTTTCCAAATGGGCATATATTAATTTACCATTTTCAAACAGAGAAGAGAGAGACAATGAATGAGAATTTTAAAAGGCATAATTGCAGAATACACAGTGAATTGTAGATTGTTCTTCTAAACCTCAGAAAGGACTTGAGAATATCTCAGAGCCAACCACACTAGGAACCAAATGAGCCTACTGAAGGGGAGATATGTGAAAAGATAGTGTTTCTTTGGAAGTTAAGGTCATTGAAAGTTCAGTTCCCTGTAAAAAGAATGGTTAGTCTGACCCATGGTTTGACTAGTGAAGTAACTGGTCTATTCCTTCTATATAATTAAATTTTTGTTAGTTGTTTTAAAAACACATAAAACCAGGATGAATCTTTTTTTGTGTGGTTTCTCTTTGATGAGTTTCTAAAGGGAATATTTTGAGGTTTTTCTTTTGGTGGGATGAGGGAAAGTGAAACACAGAGCAACTAGTATTGTGTGGTGTTTTGCATATTTGAATTATATTTTTCTTCTGGGTAAAAAGGTTGAATTTTGCAGAATGATTAAAGGACTTTGCTTTAAGATAATGACTTCAGCATTATTGAAAAAGGTTACTCCCATATCAGGATATAATTTTACTCGATGACTGTAATCTGATGTTCAAATTGATGATCACTCTTGTTTGGAGTTTAGAATTACAAATAGAGTTCAACAGTACTACACAGATTGTTCCCAGACTTCCGTGCCTTGTGTTTCAAGAGAATAGTTGAAAGGCAAGTGTGAAACCTTCAAGGAAACTTCTCCAGCTTAAGTAGAGAGAAAGCATCTTATGGTGGATGGGCCCTCAGCCTCCAGGTCGAGAATGTGTGGACCCCGAGGCTGTCCTCTCTCCCTGCTACCTGTTTGACCCTGAGAAAGTTATTTGACTTCTCTATACCTCAGTTTCCTCATCTACGGAACTGTAATCATAATGGCAACTACTTCTAGGGTCTTTGCGAAGATAAATGAGTTAGTAAGTACCAAGCACAAAGAAAACATAGTAAATGTTATCTAAGTATTAGTTGTAACTACTGGATATATTTATATTTTAATTCTGAATTTTTATCGAGAATACAATGTGAACCTCTAATCCGTCTGCTACATATAGCTTATTTTTTCAGTTACCTAGTTTGAGATAAAGTTCTAGTTAATTAAATACAAAAGATTAGAACTTTCAAACCATCCAGTTAAAGACTAAATAAATGCAAAGTGTTTTATATTAGTAAGTATCTACTTGAGACTTTCCCGTTGTTCTTTAAATCACTCACAATAGGATTTTTTTTTCTTCTATTGGGTCACTTTTTCTGAGTAAGCAAAGCCTTTGAGTTGAAGATCTGTTGTTAGCATTAGAAAGGTTTAGTCACAAGCTGAGGTGGGGAGGAGGAGTCAAGTGCCCAGTGTGCAGGCTGGGAAGCAATGTAAAATGGTTCGGCATCTTGGTAAAATTTTAGATGCGCTATAGGGTTCATCCAGTATCTTTCTTTCAAGGGGCTTTTTGATTGGCTGGAGACACAAAAAATATGATGAAGTAGCATTGCTGTTTGTGAATTCTGTGATAATTTATGAATTTCATATCATGTATAAAAGCGTATTAATCAACTTTTAGTTGAAGAAATCTGGCTTGCTTTATTTCTAACTTGCAAAATTCTCCACAATGGAGACTGAAGAAAGCCTGGCTAGGATTTCAGCTTGGGAAGGTAAAACTTCAAATTGAGTGCTGGGAAGGCAAGGGTATCCCACAGAAGATTATTTGGGTGGACAGAGCTAAGTAGACATAACTATGAGTCAAGCTCAGGAAAACCAGACACTAACAACAACAGACCCAGAAGAAGTAATTGAGTCCATTAAGAACAAAGGAGCTTATTTCAAATTGTTTTGAATAATTAATATTTGGGTAACCTCAGCTTAGCTTTATAGTAAAAAAGATGCATGGTCAGGGTGGACTGACCGAAAATAAAGGGTTGAAGTGAAAGTCAACTTTTAAATTCCTCAGGTTCTACATTGCTTTTTCTCCATTTTGGCCATTTCACTCTTCCTTAAGAGGACAGCAGCAACAAAGCCTGAGAACAGAGAGGCAAAGCAACTGTGTCTGTCACCAGCAATTAGGGTCTTACTCATTCATGATACCTTTGCCTTATTAAGATGGATAATTGAAATTTGATTTTCCTCAACCAGTTTTGTGTGTTTCTTGAAATACAAAAGATCTTAGTATACCTCACCAACTTTCAGTTGTTATTCTTCTTTACTGAGTTTACTGCTCTCAGCATTCTGACAGGCTCCAAAAATAATGACCTGTGTTGTGTTTTGTTAAGCGTTCAGTCAGACAGATAGATACAGATGGATGAGTGCTGTGTTGCACAAAGACAAGTCAGCATTATTTAATCAATGTTTGTTTGATCCGTGTAAAACGAGTATAAATGTAAGCTGCATCCCATCTGTTTTATCACCCATGTGAAGCCAACCTCATTTTTAAAACTTGATTTCTTATGTAATTGCCCCAGAATGACACAGGATGATAAGTTGGGAAGAAATATCATTTGGGCTGGTGAGATAAAGGATAGTGATGTGTAGGTGTGTTTCTTAAGTTGGGCTTCTTCCTTTTGCAGTGGCATTCTGGATAGTTAAATAGCATCATGGCTTAGTCATTACCGGCTGTTAATTGTCAGTTGAGCTTTGGAATCCCACAGACCAGGTTTGAGGGTAACTGTATGAATCTAACTGTGTGAGCTTAGCCAAATTACTTAAGTACCAGGTAGCACAGAGCCTGTCACAAAGAAGACCCTCAGTAAGAATAATTAAATTAATCTTTCTTTACTTCAATTTTATCACGTGCCAAATGGAAAAAGCAATACCTACCTTACAACAGTTGTGAAAATCAAGCATAATTCTTCATGTAAAGCATAATGACCTAGCACGTATTATTATAATTATCCTGTTATTTGTTGGTCTTCATCTCATGGGCCACACTTTAAACCTAAGCATATTATCTAACATATGTGGCACACAATGCATGTTTCTATTACTCATTTTTAAAGTCTTCAACGTAGGTATCAAATAAGTTCTTCAGAAGGCTGAAAACATGTCAAGAGTGGAAATGGATAGGAGTTAACAGTGTCTTTCAGTTAATAGATGCAATTTCATTGCTATAAGTAAATGCGTGCCATCTTATACATCTGTGAGTGATCTTAGTCTAAGTAAAACAAGGATATCAGAGGGAGTGATATCTTCTACCAAAAGCACTGTACATATATCAGTGAGCTTAGTCTCTTCTTGGGATGTTTAAATCATGTGTAAGAAGCTTATGTATCCAATAATGTTCATCAGTGTAAAGTGGAATAGCAGTGGTAGTTATAATTCCATGATCACATACTTAATCACTAAGCCATATGATAATGAGTGTTAAGTATTATAATTTTGGTATACTGTACAATGAAGTTTCCATAATTTGTTCTCTAACTCCCATGTTATATATAGGAATTACTCTGTGATTTCTCTTTATGAACTTCTCAAAAACATTTATTCATCAGTTCTATTCATTTGCCTAAATAACATCTGTAGAACCATTTACTGAGCCAGGTATAGTGTCGATGCAAAGATGACTAAAACTGCATAGGTAGGAATTTAGAATTTAGGCTGTAGGTCACACAGAGCCAGTGGAAGTTACTAAATAGGGAGCCAGCCTGTCCAGAGCTATGCTTTAGAAAGACAACTTTGGCAGCAGTATGAAGAGTGGATTGGAATAAGAGATTAGAGAAGGGATTTCAATCAGACAACAGATACCAATGTTCTGGATGTAGGAAGTAGCAGTGAGATTGCAAATTTGAGAGATTTTTAAGGCAGGCCCTCATCACCTAGTGGAGCTGCTCTGTGTGGATGGACATGGTTCAAGGTTGACTTGAAGGCTTCCACCAGGGCATCTGAATGCTTCAGTATCTTCGGCTCATAGCATGCTTGGGGAGAATTAATTTCTGCAAGGGAGATGAAAAATTTCCCTGGAAGAGCAAACTAGAAAGTCCCTTAATTATATTAGTTTTCAGGCTCTAAGGTATGGATAATTATTAATATTTTCCTGAATACTGCTCAGTGATTGACTATTTTATGTATAGATTAACACAGGCTAAGAAAGGAAAACAGTTTAATAATCCTTAGTAAATTCGAGGCTGAAATCTATACCGCTGAGAGTTTTAGAATGCTTGGAGGCTGTTCAAGACTATTAACAGACTTGACTCTTTACACTTGTGGTTTTAATGTTGTGCTGAATTGCTGAATTCTGTGCCTTTTGACAGAAAGTTTGCACATCTTTAATATTTTGATAGCTGTTGGGGATATGTTTTACTCCCAAATTCTAGATATACACATAAAGGCATGAAAAATATCCAGCATCAAAAATAACTGCTAAAAATTCTGTTAACATAATATAGTATCTTTTTAAAAAAAAATTACCTGGGTATAAACCTGTTTTATCATTCTTGAAAACTTGATTTTTATCATTTAAAATCATGTTTGTGTAATTAATAAATTTGTGTTTCCATATACCAATGAAATTATAAATCTTAAATATTATCAGCATCCTAGGATGAAAGAAAAACTATTTTGATTTCTATAACATTTCAGGAAATAAATTCCCCTAGAGTTTTATGATCAAACCTGAATTTGGTCTTGAAGTGATGATTCTACTTAAATATTTTTAAATTACGTACTTTATATCAGTTTGATATTTATTTTAGATTGTTGAATAATTTTGGTTGAAATGCACCATCAAAGAAAGGGATAAAATCAGAAAAAAAAAAAAAAAACTAATATTAAAATCAGGAATAAAAAGAAGCAAACTATAAACATAGTAACACATAATAGTACATAGAAAAGATATAATGATGAATAGAAAAACAATTTATCTGCAGTGGGTTATATGTTATTAATCTAAGATGAGTATTAACTTTAACTGACCTCCCTTCTTTACTGTTCATGCTAGCTATTTGAATTGTACAATTTGCCTTGGTCGTAGTGTGTTACAGAGAAACAGACAAAACGTTAAGTTGCCATTAAGTTGTAAACATTAGGTAAAGAATGAACAGTAAAGCCTGTGTCCATTGAAGCCAGTGAAAGACCAGTCAACTTAAAGTCTCAGCTTAGGTCCAGATAGGAAAGAATAGGGAAGAATAATCAATATAAAATAAAGTTTACAGAACCGGAAGGAATATTGAACCAAGATAACTGGTAAACTACAGCAGCAGAGAGGGAAATGGAAAAGTGAAAAATAAGAACCTGCCGTTCCAATATTAACAGAACGTCTATATTGATTTCATTTTTCATTTGAGTCAATGTTGGTGACTATCACTGTTTCTGCAATGATTAATCATTTTTTTGTTATGCTGGTTATATTAGTGTTCAGCTTCACAGTTAGGATCATCTTGATGAAGTATGGCTTTAGAATTTTCCTGTTAAATCATGTTTATTACTAGTGATAAATGCCTATAATCTGGTGGTTTTCAGTATTGATTTTATGTATATGTGTTGTTTTTCTTTTAAAGTCAATTGACCCTGGCCAGCAGTTCACATGGGAACATTCAAACTTGGAAGTAAACAAACCAAAGAATAGATATGCGAATGTAATCGCATATGATCATTCCCGGGTTCTCCTATCAGCTATAGAAGGTAAGGAAATGCAGACATCACTGATACTTTTATTTTCATGGATTTGAGTATGTGCAGGAGAATATTGTTTTAGTGAGGTTATTAACCATCTATGAAAGTAATTAAGATGGCTGTGCCTGGTGGCTCATGCCTGTAATCCCAGCACTTTGGGAGGCCGAGGTGGGTGGATAGCCTGAGGTCAGGAGTTCGAGACCAGCCTGGCCAACATGGTGAAACCCCGTCTCTACTAAAAATACATAAACCAAACGGGCATAATGGCGGG
>NW_012110030.1:2428191-2429901 GCF_000951045.1 Mandrillus leucophaeus | reverse complement strand
AAGTGCAGTGGCGCAATCTGGGTTCACTGCAAGCTCCACCTCCCGGGTTCACGCCATTCTCCTGCCTCAGCCTCCCAAGTAGCTGGGACTACAGGCGCCCACCACTGCGCCTGGCTAATTTTTTGTGTTTTTAGTAGAGATGGGGTTTCACCGTGGTCTCGATCTCCTGACCTCATGATCCTCCCGCCTCAGCCTCCCAAAGTGCTGGGATTACAGGCGTGAGCCACCGCATCTGGCCCCAGAAAGTATATTTTTATTAAGAAAAGAAAATGGACAAACCACAAGATGTAGAACAAGGAAATCTGAGGTTGGGTCACTAACCACCTAGGTCACCCTGACTTCTTTGAATATCAGTTTTCTCAGCAGTAATCTCTTTCATTTCTGACTTCTAAGAGTTATCTCTATGTAGTTTCCTTATCAGTTGTTTTATTTGCTGTACACAAGAGTCTAATGAAGCAGCAGTATAAGCATTTTGCTAGATATATAGGTATTCACATTTATAGATGAGAAAACTGAAGCTCAGACAGGATTGGCCCAGAGTCACACAGTATATAAATAATATAACTCACTAGAATCCAGCTCTTCTGATTCCTGGTCTGGGGCTTCCACTTGTCCACATCACTCATAATACTTTCCTACTGATGCAGGATGTGACAGTGTCTTAAGTTACTTAGCATGGGTAAAAAAGCTTAATCTTATCTTTTTGCCTAAAAATCTATTTTATCTTTTGGCGTTAGCGTTATGGATAACACAAATATTAGGTTTTAGAACTTCATTTCCTATTTCCTATCTCATTTCCTATTTTATGACATGACTAACCTGAGACGGGGACACAATATGGGAATCATCAAATGCATCATTCAAATGGATCAGAGTCATAAGATTGCAGAACAAATGTCAAGTACATGTAAACCTAACGATAACACAGGTGATCTGCTTACCTCAAATATTGTTTTATGTATCTTTAATTTCTTATTAACCAAGGAGTATCAATTAGTGGCAGGTTATTATAATGCCTTGTAATTAGCAAAAATTAATTATTGCAGTCCTGTATAAAAAAGAGGTTGTTGTTCTAAAGTATAATTAATCTTCACTGCTGCAAGTACTATGTTTCCATTAGTAGGGTTATAATTAGCATTTTGTTTTAAAAGCCATATTGACATGGATTTTTAGAAAAGTGTTAGCCAAGTCTAAATATAAAGCAAAATTAAAATACTGCTTTTCAATTCAGCAACAAAGACAAGACATTATAATAGATATGATTATCTGGTTATCGATTACATGTCAAGCACCATGTTATGGAGGCCCAACCCCAAAAGCTAGTTGTCATGATCTGAATTTACGGATGAGGAAATGGAAGCATTTAAAAAGTCAGCAAACTTAAGTGTGATCAATAGATAATAAGTGACAAATTCAAAATACTAATATATGTCAGTCTCAAGGCAGCTGTTCTTCCCATTAGTCCATGCAGGCTCAGAGCGGCTTTTGAAATCATTATAACCCTGCCTATGTACATCAAACCTAATTCAAAACTGATGCCTTTTTGGCTGGGAAGATTGTGTAAGAATTTTGAAATGCACATTTTGAAACACATGATAGAAATCTTAGAACTAGAGGTCTTCAGTTGTGTTCATAGACTCCAGTCAAGATGAATTTTTCCAAAGAATGACATAGAAATGATTTTCAGGTGTGTTTTTTTGTTTGTTTGTT
>NW_012110030.1:2424267-2427451 GCF_000951045.1 Mandrillus leucophaeus | reverse complement strand
AAAAAAAAAAAAAAAAAGAAAAAGAAAAAAAGAAAGTAATTAAGATTCAAACATAGCTTTTTCCCACTTTTTCTTTCTCACACAAATAAATTATACTTAGGCACACAATATCCCTGATACCATATGACAGAAGTGCATCTCTCATTACCTTCTTGCCTTTACCCTAAAGATTGATAATGTAGTTGATGTTTTATATGGGAAGCAAATTGAGGTTGCCCATTTTACTGATGGTTTTTGGTTGTTATGCATGAACAGGTGATTGTCAGAGAGGCCCATAAAGTAAATGGTTATTTTAAAAGGGCAGAGGGAATTGTTTGTAAATAAATCTGGACATCCGATGGGGACTGTCTGCAAGTTCAGAGTTGATAATGTGGTGATTAATATAAATTAAGTACGTTGGAAATGTCTAATTTCTCTAATTTGTGGACTGCTTGGTAATCTGTCTCTTAGAATTTCAGTAAGGAGTACTTTCCAGAGGGAACGGTTGTTCCTAAAAGGTGAGGGTTACTCCTCAAATCTATCCAGCTTCATTAAGTATTCATGAGGGATCATTTTTCCAGTGATAAATCCCTTTTGTGTGGCATATTAAAACAACTAGAAGTTCATCTTCAACACATAGTATTTTCATTAGTTATTGTGGCTACAGTAGCACATTGGATTGGAAAGTCCTTAGAAAATAGTTTAGGAGGCCACTTAAATCTTTCCCTCTAACAGTCAACCTGGATCACCCTTGGTACATGCCATGTTCACCCTCGTTAGTGCCCAGAAGAGTTTTATGGCCTCTTCATACTTGAAGGTTCACTGTTTACTTTCTTGAAGATATTGTAGAAAACAAATAAATTATACTAGCTTCAGACCCGGTTATTTTAAGGACTTTACAGTTGAAAGATGTTCATCTGTAGTTGTTCGAGTACCTTTCCCTTTTTTCTGCTTCCAAAATCTCTGATGACCAGCGCTTTATTTTTTAACTCTGACCACATCTCCTACCTGCTTCCTCTATGTCCATAATGTATATGAAAGTGAAACTGCTTGAAAGCCTTCTCAGGAAGCACCATACGCTATTCAGACATTTGTTTCCAGTTTTTTGGGAAGAAAAACTATCTTTCAACATTTGAACAATCCTATACCTGTGGCCCTCCTTACCTCAACATGGCATTGTTTTGCATAGATATATTTTGTAGAATTCTCATAATAAATTTACTTTGGATGGTGGAAAATACTATAATCCCTTTTTTAGGCACCCAAAAATACTAGGTGTTCAAGAGTTAGCTTTTTTCCACACTGAAAACAATTATTTAAATTTATTAAAATTTTACCAATACTAGATCAGGCATAGTATTGTCAAGTGGGTAACTGTTTCTTTTCAAATTCTGTTTAAAAACTGTAATTAATATATATGAATGATTACCTTACATTTATCTCTATGTTTTCCATTTTAAAATGTGAAAAAATATAGAGTTTTTGTGGGGGGTCTCAAGTCTCTTAAATCATCTCCATAATAAATGAAAAACTAAACCAAGTCACAAATAGCAGAGAGAAATCCTTTTTCCATTAGCAAAAGCAAGGTAAATTATTGAAATAAAATAAAGGAATGTAAGTTGAGAATCTATTTGGCATGATCTTGCCTGGAGAACTTGCCAGTCTGCGTTTGCTGTATTGTAGCATTGTTTCCACTAAGAATTAGGTCATTCAATAACTACCACTTCCCTGTACTTTTACTCACTTTGTCATTATTTTTCTTAACCTGTTATTTTCCACATCTTAACAGTAAAGTTTGTTGAGGGATAAAAAATATACCTCCTTGTATCTTTATTCTGATGGTCGGAAACTAAGCACATTTCATTCCTATGCTGGTTTTATATTATAAAAGCAAAAGCACTTGAGTCACACGAAAACCTGCCTTTTTATAGCGCTGTGTTCACAAATACATCCTAAATCTAGAGCTGACCTAAAAACCAAACGTCTTTCAATGTTAAGTGTTATGCAAAAGGTTAGAAGCATTTAATTGAAGTTTATGAACTATAGAGAGCTTTCATCTAAATTACAACCGTGAACAGCATTTTATCTTAAACTAAGTGCTAACGAGCAGGTATTCATGAGGGCAGTCAATCATCCTGTATCTTAAACACAGAAGAGAAAATACTGGCAACTGGAACGACAGAAGCACTAATTGAGGCTTCTCCTCTAAAGACAGCTTTGATAATACAGGGCCAGCTTTTAGTATATTGAAATATTAAGTGATTTCATGCACAATTTATAAAACTTAATGTGCTTGTTTTGCGTTCCAACCAATGTTACTAACTTAAGTGACTTTGGTTGAGAGTTTTAATTTGGGTGTTTTTGTTCTATTCTCAGTGGTGCTACTTACTCCTTACATTATTTTGCAAAGTGATCTGACAGACATTAGAACAACAAAAACTGGAAGTGGCCACAGTGATTGATGTTGTCTTTATATTTGTTTAATAGAGCAAGTGTATACCCTACTTCCACTGAGAGAATAACGGGGTAAAATTAAAAGAATCAGGAATTGTGTGTGGGCACTAATGTGCTTACTGAACTTTTTGAAAATAGTGGTTCTTGGTGACATCTTTCCAAATCACAGTCATTTTATTTAGGCTAGGAAAAATGCAGAATAAATACAAAGGAGTCCTAATTACAAAGTGGTTTCAATTGTTTAATTATAGGGTAAGCAGTATGGAAACAGAATTGAATTTTTGACAAATCCAATTACCATTGATATCCCCTCTATGTTTAAGCAGTTCTTAAGAGAAAATAGCAATTCCTGAAGAAGAGGGCAATAGAATTTATTTTAATGAGTTAAGATAAATATTTTCTACAAAAAACTAGCTAGTATGATGGTGTGTTCCTATGGTCCCAGCTGCTCAGGAGGCTGAGGTGGGAGGGTTGCTTGAGCCTGGGAGGTGGAAGCTGCAGTGAGCTGAGCTGAGATCATCGCACTGCACTCCAGCTTGGGTGACAGAACCAGACCCCATCTGGGGGAAAAAAAAAAAAGTAAATATTTTCAAATAAAGACCAAATGGAAGCTAATACTTGGATATGCATAAGCAGAATGTATAATATATGCTTAAACTTGTAGAATCCAAAGTTGTTCACAGGGTGAACTATATATATATATAGTCTTTGTTGTTGTCTTTGTTGTTGAATTGAAATATATATATATATA
>NW_012110030.1:2417998-2422562 GCF_000951045.1 Mandrillus leucophaeus | reverse complement strand
GATAATAAGTGACAAATTCAAAATACTAATATATGTCAGTCTCAAGGCAGCTGTTCTTCCCATTAGTCCATGCAGGCTCAGAGCGGCTTTTGAAATCATTATAACCCTGCCTATGTACATCAAACCTAATTCAAAACTGATGCCTTTTTGGCTGGGAAGATTGTGTAAGAATTTTGAAATGCACATTTTGAAACACATGATAGAAATCTTAGAACTAGAGGTCTTCAGTTGTGTTCATAGACTCCAGTCAAGATGAATTTTTCCAAAGAATGACATAGAAATGATTTTCAGGTGTGTTTTTTTGTTTGTTTGTTTGTTTAATCTCACTTTTTAAGGTATATTGGGAAGAATTCTGAATAAAGAGACAGAAAACTGAAAACTAAATTTCGGTTTAAACAGCAATGTGACCTTAAGCTTTTCACTTAATGCAGTTAACATTAACTCTTTGGGGAAGCTGGATCCTTTTGACAATTTCATGAACATTTTAAACCCCACTTGAAAACATAGAGCACTTACATACCTTATTTGTATGCTAATTTCAGAAAGTTCATGGATATACAATCTCTTTGCAAGTCCATTCTCCAGTTTAGGAAGAACCTATGACTTAAGTGTCTTTCGTTGTTTTCTTATAAAACAAGGATGTGAAAGACCATTTCTGCCATCTCCAAAATTGTGAACATTGATTCTAAATCCTGAGATCAAAAGATAATATAAGTAGACAAAAAAATCTTAGACAATATAAGATTATCTTCTTCAAGAAAGAAAAAAAGAAAAAAAGCTAGTGGGCTTATTCTAAATAGGATTATTACCTACTATGTGACTTTCGCCATAACAGATTTAAATGGTTTTATCCATGAGAAGGTTAGAAGTGATGAAGAATAAACCTAGTATATAATATGCATTCTTTAACACTAGTGCTTATTAATCTGATTTTTTTTAAAAAGCTTAGTAAAATAGGGATTCATGTCTTAGTCCATTTGTGCTGCTATAACAAAATACCACAGACTGGGTAATTTATAAACGATAGAAATTTATTCCTCATAGTTCTAGGGCCTGGGAAGTCTAAGATCAAGGTGTCAGCAGGCTCGCTTTCTGGTGAGGGCCCGGTCTGTCTGCTTCCGAGATGGTGCCCTGTTTTGCTGCATCCCCTGAGGGAAAGAATGCTGTGTCCTTACATTGCCAAAAAGATAGAAAAAGGGCAAACTTAATCTTTCAAGCTTTTTTATAAGGATCCTAATCCCACCCATGAGGGCTCTGCCCTGACAACTTAAGCATTTCCTAAGTCCCCACCTCTCAGTACTATCACATTGGTGATTAAGTTTAACATATGGATTTATGGGAACACATTCTGATCAGAGCAGTGCATTAATTTTTTCTTATAGAAAGGGTCATATATTTAAAGTTTCAAAACATAAATATATTTATTCACTTCATCTCTTTAATAAGTACCTTCTTAGGAGGGCCTATATGCTGCTCAAGAACCTCTTTCCTAATAACGCATCCTAAGGTCTGCTTGCTTCTGCAGAGCTTGCTTGGACAAGTTGCTGAGCCTTGGTTTCCTCATCTGTATAATGAGATTATTAATAGTACCTACTTCCTACAATTACTAGGAGGATTAAATAAACTAACATATGTAAAGCACCTGGAAGAGTGCCTGGCACCAAGAAAATGTATAATAAATATTGGGAATTGTTAAGATTATCTTTAGTGTTATGCATTTTATTACTACTACAGATAGGCCCTTTTAACTGCAGATGAAATTTCTTTGGTGTGTGATCTATGGAAAAATTAATAATATCCAAATGAGAAAACTGCATATATTTGAAGTTTTCTGTGATGCAAAAGAAAACATTGGTGCTTGATAAATGGAAACCAGACCCATAATAGCATTACAAATTTCAACAGGGGCAAGAATCTATTCTTTTAAATGGAAATTCAAATATATATCATCTGCTGTTTGATTTGCAAAACAGGAACAATTCAAAAAAATCCAAGCATAAACAATATAGATGATGTTACAATAACTTGATTATTTGTGAGATGGGCAATTTTACCTTTGAAATGAGAAAACTGCTAACATGGAATCACAGCCCATAAGATAAATCCAGTGAAAAATAAATAAATAAAGACAAGAAACTACTGCTATTCCTTCTGTAATGTTATCCACCATTTGCCACCACACTAATGCTCTGTGTTTCAGTTGTGCCTTAGCCTCTTCTGCAGAGTGTTCTGTGGATAAGTCTATAGCAATTCATTTAAAACAGCAGTCAGCACATGTCAGCATATTCTCCAATGTCACATTGTACCCATGCTGTAGAATATCTTTTTCTTTTATTTTTTTGGGCAGGGGGCCTATCTGGTAACCGGATGTATTTTCAACAAGTAAAACAAAACCAAATAAACCTAGGAAAATATGTTAATACAATCTATCCAACATTTTCTAATGGAATGTTAGTTATAGTGAATATAAATGTTCCATTTGAAGTTCTAACATCAAAACAATTACAATTATTTCACCCAATAAGGAAGTCCTTTGATAGCTGCTGTGTGCTCCTCCCCATATTACCTCAATAAATATGATCTCTTTTTCTCCCTCTGGATTTCTCTCCCCCTCTTCCCTGACACTAGTGAATAGTTTATTGGCACCTCATGTTTGTTTTATCTTGCTCTTGAAATTCTATTTAAGGTACTAAAGGAAATTTATTAGAATGTATACCCCATCCCTTAAGAAACTCATTAAAAAAAAAATCCCATCCAATTATTGGTTGAGTTCATTTTTCTCACACTCTTCATCAATCATTGATTTAGGCTGATGGCATGGTTTCTGTAGCATTTTCACTTTTTCTGTTCTCAAGTTAGTTGTTTACAACTGTGATGAAGTTTAATCATTTTATTTCAGGGTACTTTAAAAAAAACACATAAAAGCATTTCTTTTTCTTTTTTTTCTTTTTTTTCTTTTTTTTTTTTTTGAGGAGCAGTGAATAGACAAGTTTTTACAGCTTAATTTGTTTTAAATAGAAAGCTAGATAGCACTTGGCCTGGGAAACCTGGAACAGTTTCACAGGATGCTTGCAGTCTTTCTAAGAGCTATCTAATTACAGCTGTGTAAATGGCATCTTTCTCTTACATGTAGCCAAGCAAGTGCTGTTATATCTCTTACTCTCTAACTCCTACCTTAGACTATACCTGCTGATGTTTCTTACCCGGAAAAGAGAAAAAGCATTGTTAAGGGCCGGCTGGCTGTGTTGTTTTTCACTTTACTCTTGTTCTCAGAAAGCTAATCGAAGAGTAAAATCAGAAAGCTCTGGGACTGAGTTTATTTTCATCTCTATTGTCTTTAGTTCATTGGAGTTTTTGTTTCTTTTTTAAATTTTTATTGTACATCTATGCAGCTTACTCTAATGAATCTACCCTTCATTACTCTGAGGCTGTAGATAAACCTACATCATCTATGGTTCTGTTGTTAGAATATAGATACAGGTAGTAGATTGCTGGGAAATTGTAAAAGAATTATTTTCATCCTGTCTGATAATTTTTTTAAATGGAGAAGCTAGAAAGGGGCCTTCTAGATTTGGAATTGCTTTTTATCAGTAGGGTATTTAAGAATCAGCAGGCTTTTTTCAATTTTTACATCAATCATAATAATAACTAAAGTCCATATGACATTTTGGAAATTTCAGATGTATTCATTCATTTAATTCTCACAGAAGTGTTGGTTCCAGGACTTTTTGGTCATGATATTCATATTAATGATGATGAGACTGAGCGTCGGAGTGTTTCCTACACATAGAGCTTCTGTAGTCATGTCTCATGCTTGATTGTTGACTACTTCATTGCTTGATGAACCTCTATAGTAATTGCCTCCTTATTAGTATAAAGCTAATTGGACCACAACTCCATGATGTGGCTGAAAAGTTAAGCTTCAGTGGCCTAAGGTCTACTGTATTTTAAGGCAAGTTGCTGTCTAACCAAAAAGCATGCCCCTCTATCACAGGTGCTGATAATTCCCCAACTCATGTTGCTGATCTTGCAATGTATTCAAAGATGGTTCAATCACCCATCTACTTTCCTGCATCCATTCTCAAAACCCAGCCTCCTCAGCAGTGTGAGGGTATGGAAAATCAAGTAGAGAAAGACATACATTAATGAGGAGTTTCTGGTTGGGTTCACATACTCTGAATATCATCTGTTTCTCCATTAGCTCACTGTGGGATTGAGCTACGATGCCTACAGAACAGGCATGCTTAATAAAAAAATTTTGTATGTTTTCTAGAAACATGGAAAAACTGCAGCTATATCAGGGGATACCCTGGCAAGTAATAGACTGTGTCTTTGCAATAAATGTTTGCTTTATTTGGTGTGTTGAAAAAAGAATCCTTCATGTCACCAGGTCTGATGCAGCCATGTGTGGCTGTCATTATACAGGCAAAGGGTCGGGGGAAAGGCCTGTGTCCTTTAGAATGTAATCAATTTACTTGTAAATTTTTATTAGATTTTGTTTTTCTATTTTCTGTTTTCTAGTTTTGCTGGAGATGGCAAAGTAAACATTTTTTGCCACATTGTT
>NW_012110030.1:2414990-2417948 GCF_000951045.1 Mandrillus leucophaeus | reverse complement strand
ATAAAAAAATTTTGTATGTTTTCTAGAAACATGGAAAAACTGCAGCTATATCAGGGGATACCCTGGCAAGTAATAGACTGTGTCTTTGCAATAAATGTTTGCTTTATTTGGTGTGTTGAAAAAAGAATCCTTCATGTCACCAGGTCTGATGCAGCCATGTGTGGCTGTCATTATACAGGCGAAGGGTCGGGGGAAAGGCCTGTGTCCTTTAGAATGTAATCAATTTACTTGTAAATTTTTATTAGATTTTGTTTTTCTATTTTCTGTTTTCTAGTTTTGCTGGAGATGGCAAAGTAAACATTTTTTGCCACATTGTTAGTTGTAAAAATTTCAATCTAGGTCTTAACCAACAATATAGTGTTGTTATGCTTTTTTGTTTGTGTGTTGGAGTACAGGAGGGGACATTATTTATCAAATAAAAGGTAGATTTTGTTCTCTATTGGGTCTTGAGTACTTCTGTCTTACAACAAAAAACAAACTTGTTTGCCAAAAAGCAATTTCTTTTTTGACACAGTCGTTACTTCATTAGGGGTTTGTAGAACTTAAAGAAAATGAAAGTACCTGGGATTTGAAGCCAAATTGTGAGTTGGAGCAGAGTAAGACGCTCAGCTGAACATTCATCTCCATCTCTGTAGTGCAGCAGCATCCACTGGAGCCACGGTGGGATTCTGCCTTCCCTCTGAGGCTGCCTCTTAGTTATTCTCACCCCCTAAAGTCCAAGGAGAGCTTCTTTCCATGGACAGACCACCTAGTACCACTACTTCCTCTTGTTTTTTGTTTATTTTTTGCCCCATCAGGTTCCAATCAAGATGTGAAGCAGCAGCCTCACTGAAAAATCTCATCTCAGCACATCAAAGGTAGAAGCAATAGGAATCAGCTTGAAAGAGCATCAGAGTGCGTTCCTACCTAATCTGAGAGACACAAAGCCTCTATTTATCTTAAAATAACTTCACAGAGATTTCTGAGTCCAAGAAGGTTGAGAATAGCACAGAGAGACACCTTATTTTAGAACTCAAAAGGACTGGAGGGAATCAATTTGTCCAACACATCTTGTTTAGCAAATAAACAATTACAGGTCTGGACAAGTTGAGTAACTGGCCAAAGATCACAGAGTAAACGACCAGCAGCCCTAGACAGGAGTCCAGGTTTCCTGGTCAGTTTCTCTAAATCTTAGCAAGTGCTTGGTATCGTCCCAAGACTTTAAAACACACACACGACTTTACCTACAGTGCAATGTGATGCAAAATTGCGAACATTCCCCTCAGGATTACTTGATTTCACAAAATAATTCATGTACTATTTTGCATCCTGCCTTTTCACTTAATGTCTGGGCTTAAGGCTTTATTATAAACCCCTCATCGTTATAAACACTGCTTCAACAAGAGACAAGAGACATCTTTTCAAATCAAATTATCTTCTGACCCCAAAAATCAAATCCATAGCAAGTTGGGTGTTTGTTAGGTTTTTTTTTTTTTCCTTCTTGGTGATTTTAAAAAATCCACAAGACCCCATTATTCAAAGTTTATATCCAGGCTCATTTTTCCACTGAAAACCGTAACTAGCAATCAACAGCAAATAAAATGAGAGCCTAAAACTTGCCTGATTCTGTTCAAATAGCTGTATGCTATGGCTTGTTGTGCATGAAGAACAACAGAAGCACAGCTCTACCAATCATTCCCTTCATCACAACTTCTGTCACTTTTACAGGCTTACACTTACAGCCAGGTCTAGTTAGTCCAGAACACAAAGACCCAGTATAAAGCATGTAAGTAATATTTTTAAATTCCACAAGAAAGAACAGTTCGTTAACTGAGGAAATACACTTTAACACAGGAATGGAGCATATTGGTGTAATATGAAGTTAGAGGATCTAGCCTTAGGTTTCTCGTGTGTAAGATTAGAAGACTAAACACGTATTTACGGTGTTAGAACTATTGACATCACTGTTATTAATTAGAGAATGTGCATGAAACAGTGCATGAGAAATCATGAAAACCCACTCCGTTTTATAAATGCAGTAGAGCCATGGACTCCTAGGAAAGAACCAGTCTTGGAGGTAAGCTGTTCTTAAACAAAGACACTAGGACCAGCTGACTCCAAGAGAGTTCCTGCAGCAGGGCCAGTGTGTTCTAAGATTTTGCCTATGACGAGCAGAAGGCAAACATCTTTGCATGGTCCTGTTGTTTTAAAAACTCATTCCCCAACCAAAAAACAAACAGAAAACCCAAAAAGCAAATCAAACACTGTTATTCTAGTATTGGAGGAAGGTCTCCGTGACTCCAAGAATGAAAAGCAATCACCTAATTTGTAATAATTCTATACTCTTTCCGTACTACATTTCTTTTTCTTTTTTCTTTTTTCCAGTACTACATTTCAAGCTATATTTCCATCCTTCGTAACCCCAAAGGAATTAAATTAATTCTCACACCATTCTCTTGGATTAGAAGTGCACCGTGATTAATGTTGCATTAGCAGAAGCAAATCATTTTTTGGAAAAGGCAGGGAATTGAAAATTAAATAAACAAATATGTACTACTTAGAGAAAGTCACCCCCCAAAAGTGAAATAATGTTAGATCCGGCCTCCCAGCAGAAACATCCTAATCAAGAACTACTGAAGAAGCATTTCATGGCACCAAAACATTTGGAAAGAAGCATATTGTTTATTTTCACAGTGTTGGTTGAAAAGTCTTTCTAAATATGTCACATTAAAAACCAGAGTCTCATCTACTTGAAATGGACTGCTGATTAACTTTAGCTTCCAATCTGGGGTTAATATTTTTAGGACAAGCCACCATCCTTTCTAAAATTTTTTCTCTTTCATCTTTCTGCACAGTGCGTTATATTGGGTTGTATAAATACAGTACTCATTATATCTTAGAGCTTCTGGAGAACATAGCCATCTCTCATGTCTCCACATTGCAGAGGACCTGTGAGAGAGAACTTACCTGAAATGTCTT
>NW_012110030.1:2401999-2414940 GCF_000951045.1 Mandrillus leucophaeus | reverse complement strand
CTTTACCTACAGTGCAATGTGATGCAAAATTGCGAACATTCCCCTCAGGATTACTTGATTTCACAAAATAATTCATGTACTATTTTGCATCCTGCCTTTTCACTTAATGTCAGGGCTTAAGGCTTTATTATAAACCCCTCATCGTTATAAACACTGCTTCAACAAGAGACAAGAGACATCTTTTCAAATCAAATTATCTTCTGACCCCAAAAATCAAATCCATAGCAAGTTGGGTGTTTGTTAGGTTTTTTTTTTTTTCCTTCTTGGTGATTTTAAAAAATCCACAAGACCCCATTATTCAAAGTTTATATCCAGGCTCATTTTTCCACTGAAAACCGTAACTAGCAATCAACAGCAAATAAAATGAGAGCCTAAAACTTGCCTGATTCTGTTCAAATAGCTGTATGCTATGGCTTGTTGTGCATGAAGAACAACAGAAGCACAGCTCTACCAATCATTCCCTTCATCACAACTTCTGTCACTTTTACAGGCTTACACTTACAGCCAGGTCTAGTTAGTCCAGAACACAAAGACCCAGTATAAAGCATGTAAGTAATATTTTTAAATTCCACAAGAAAGAACAGTTCGTTAACTGAGGAAATACACTTTAACACAGGAATGGAGCATATTGGTGTAATATGAAGTTAGAGGATCTAGCCTTAGGTTTCTCGTGTGTAAGATTAGAAGACTAAACACGTATTTACGGTGTTAGAACTATTGACATCACTGTTATTAATTAGAGAATGTGCATGAAACAGTGCATGAGAAATCATGAAAACCCACTCCGTTTTATAAATGCAGTAGAGCCATGGACTCCTAGGAAAGAACCAGTCTTGGAGGTAAGCTGTTCTTAAACAAAGACACTAGGACCAGCTGACTCCAAGAGAGTTCCTGCAGCAGGGCCAGTGTGTTCTAAGATTTTGCCTATGACGAGCAGAAGGCAAACATCTTTGCATGGTCCTGTTGTTTTAAAAACTCATTCCCCAACCAAAAAACAAACAGAAAACCCAAAAAGCAAATCAAACACTGTTATTCTAGTATTGGAGGAAGGTCTCCGTGACTCCAAGAATGAAAAGCAATCACCTAATTTGTAATAATTCTATACTCTTTCCGTACTACATTTCTTTTTCTTTTTTCTTTTTTCCAGTACTACATTTCAAGCTATATTTCCATCCTTCGTAACCCCAAAGGAATTAAATTAATTCTCACACCATTCTCTTGGATTAGAAGTGCACCGTGATTAATGTTGCATTAGCAGAAGCAAATCATTTTTTGGAAAAGGCAGGGAATTGAAAATTAAATAAACAAATATGTACTACTTAGAGAAAGTCACCCCCCAAAAGTGAAATAATGTTAGATCCGGCCTCCCAGCAGAAACATCCTAATCAAGAACTACTGAAGAAGCATTTCATGGCACCAAAACATTTGGAAAGAAGCATATTGTTTATTTTCACAGTGTTGGTTGAAAAGTCTTTCTAAATATGTCACATTAAAAACCAGAGTCTCATCTACTTGAAATGGACTGCTGATTAACTTTAGCTTCCAATCTGGGGTTAATATTTTTAGGACAAGCCACCATCCTTTCTAAAATTTTTTCTCTTTCATCTTTCTGCACAGTGCGTTATATTGGGTTGTATAAATACAGTACTCATTATATCTTAGAGCTTCTGGAGAACATAGCCATCTCTCATGTCTCCACATTGCAGAGGACCTGTGAGAGAGAACTTACCTGAAATGTCTTATCACCAGAGTGGGTAAAGAGATTTGCCAGAAGGAGACTTTCATTCCATGTACTACCTTCTTACAAATAGGTATCAAAATATAAGAGGAACCTCAGCATTATTTTCAGGATATAAAATATTGGCTTGATAATTTGCTCTACCAGGTATTTGATTTTGTTTTCAATTACCTCTTTTTCAGAATATTCATTCTTTCTCGTTTATTGAGACAGAGTATCTTGCTCTGTCGCCCAGGCTGAAGTGTGGTGGTGCAGTCATGGCTCACTGCAGCCTTGACTTCCTGGACTCAAATGATCCTCCCACCTCAGGCTCCCAGGTAGCTGGGACTACAGGCATGCATCACCACATCCAGCCAAGTTTTTAGTTTTTTGTAGAGACAGGGTCTCTTTACCATGTTGCCCAGGCTTGTCATGTCCTGTTCTCAAGAAATCTTCCTGCCTCAGCCTCCCCAAAGTGTTGGAATTATAGACATGAGCCACCACGCCAGCCTAATTTTTTATTTTTATTTTTTGTAGAGACAGGGTCTCACCATGTTGCTCAGGCTGGCTCAAACTCCTGGGCTCAAGTGATCCTTCTGCCTCAGCCTCTCAAAGTGTGGGGATTACAGGCATGAACTACCATACTTTGCCCAATTCCTAAATTCTTAAAGCATTTAGTGATAGTGTTGATTCCTGGTGCCTAGTAGTCTTAAGGCAACATTTTTGTATTCTTATCCTGGGAAGTGCAATCATTATTCAGTAGCAGCCTACCCCCTTCTTGTAAAACAAAAAAGAATTTATTATTCAAAATTGAGCAGTATGCAAAAAAAACCCAATTCATTACATATTAACTGATTAACATTTTTTCGCAAAGAGAATTGGATGGGTCTGATTCCCTGTCTTTAGGAATGATTCTCGTGTGCATCTTCTCCGTCCTCAGATGCATTGTTCAGACACATTTGCTTTCCTTGGTAAGGGGGGATGTGGCGCAGGGCCCAGTTGATGAATCTTCTGAGTCATTTAGCCCAGATTTCTCCATTCTGATTTTTCTTGGAAAAAAGTTTTCTGTATATTGGCAGCTGAGTGAGGCCCTTAGCCAGAATCCTTTTAATCAATTCTTTAATGTTGCTAACTGCTAAATTAAAATTTTGGAAGTGGGTTTTTCCTGTTAGATGGATTCATTCTTGGCTCAGAACCAAATCCTATGGATATGTAAGATGTGTGTACGTCCCAGTGTTTGTAACCTGAGAATTTTATTTAACCCGTCATTTGAATCTACAGTAATCTGGTATTGGGGAGGAATAGGATCTTTATCAACAAAGGGCTGCCAAAACCCCAACTGCTTCTTGAGTAGCTGTAATAGATGAATAATGTTACAACCAACCGTGCATTTCAAGTTTTGCTCAAAAGGCTTTTCAGCTAATGCTAGTGGTATTTCATATCTATGTGTTCATCTCAGAGTGCAGTAGTTTCCATCTGACTTTTATTACCTTTCTTGAGAGGATCAACTTTACAACTGGAATCAGAAAAGCAGTCAAAGTCATTGCAAGTGGCAATCAGTGAAATATAACAATTTTAGCTTGGGAACATATGTTTCATTATAAGGAAAAAAAATGGTTACCCTATGATTCCAAGACTCATATTTCCCAGGGTAGAAGGGATCGTGCACAAGTTCTAGTGTACCTCCCATATCATGCTGATATTCCTCTAAAGTGCTTATTCCCCCCTACAGATAACCAGCTCATGACCTTCCAGGGAAACTTAACTCCCTTTTTGATTCTGACCACTTGAAAATGCTTTATTGTTTCTGTAGTTACATCTTTCAGAATTTAAAACTTGGAACTCAACAGAGTAAATCTAAACCTCTCTTCTTCTCACAGGCAGCTCTCATCCCAATTCCTACCCTTTCCTTTGCTAGGCTATAATATACATTCTTTCTCATATGGAGTAGCTATGATTCTCTTAATAACTGTGGCTACTCTACTTGGAAGAAGCTCAAATTTGCCTCTATCTTTCTTAAAGGCATGTGCTGATGGAAAACTAGGGTTTAAATCATAATATCTACATTAAATTACATTTCTGCTACTGATTACATGTTGGAACTGGGGCAAATTATTTACTCTTTTTTTGTCACTAGGGTAGCAAAGGTGAATAAAAGAGACGTGGTCAAAACAGGCAATAAGTAAATTAACAAACAAGTAAATATATAATTACAACCTGTAATCAGTAGTATAAAAGGGCTGTCAAGGGAGTTCTGATGTCTCAGGATACTCCAGGGCAGGTCTTCTGGGATGGAGGCTGGGTGTTTTATGATGGGAAGGAGACAGAGTATATTCTAGGATGTGGATTGCACTAAGGGGGGAAATAAATGTTTTCTAATCATTGAAGCAGGCCAGTGTCTAGAGTTTTAAAGGCAAGCAGGTGAGTGGAATGAGATGAGTCTGGGAAATGGCAGAGCTTTGTAAGCGATGTTCAGAGTTTGGATTTTATTTGAAGTATAAGGGGAAGCCATTGTTGGGTTTGAAGAAGTTACAGTGTCTGAAATAATTTTTTTAAAATTGCTCTCATGTTAGATAGAGAATAAACTGGAGAGGACAAAAGTAGAAGTTCGACATCCAATTAGGAGGCATTTTTCGTAATCCAAGAAGTTCATGTGCTGCTTACAACAAATCATGAGTTTTAAATGAGAAGCAATACTTTACAGAGGTCAAGACACATACGAGTAGCCTATGATTAAACCTGACTCCACCAGTTTGAGCAGCTTGCTCAAGTTTCTTTAACTTCTTTGCACCTCAGTTTTCTCCTGACAGGACTCATGACAGGACTTACTGCAGAGTTGTTGTAAATATTAAATGACTTTATATATAAGTTTCCTGTTAACTAAATCTACAAAAATTTTTCACTATTATGGTGTGTTCCACCCTATTTTGTATTTTCAGACTCAGGCATTCTTTTATCTAGTTTTTGTCTGGGAAGCACATGGATGAGGAATGTTACCAGATTGTTTATTATTCTTTGCAAACTATTTCCTTGCCAGTGCAACAGAGAAAACCAACAACCAGTGAAAGAAAAGTCGTTCTATGGACCATCTATTGTATTTTTTCTTTGTCATATTATGAAGACCTGACACTTTTTTTCAATACATTTTTTTTACATGATGGTTCTAATAGGGCCTTTTTTTTAAATCTTGCTTAAAACCCGACCTTCAATATATTGCGACTCCTCTAGTGTAAGGTGGAACAGTAAGATAACACTGCCATTAGGCCATGTCCCAGGCTATTTCCTCTTGTGATGTGCTCACCTGGTTGAATAACACTCCTTGTTTTCCAGGGATCCCAGGAAGTGACTATGTGAATGCCAACTACATAGATGGCTATAGGAAACAAAATGCCTATATTGCAACACAGGGATCTCTCCCCGAAACATTTGGGGACTTTTGGAGAATGATATGGGAACAACGGAGTGCCACAGTTGTCATGATGACAAAACTAGAAGAAAGATCAAGGGTAAGAATAAGTATCCACCTCTTTCATTTTAAAACTTTTCCCTCAGAGTCCCTATGTTGCATATTTTATTCTGTTCAGAATCTAACCTTTCCCTAAGGCTTAACTTTCTAACAGATACTAATTATGAATGGGCATCAACAACTCTAATTAAACCATTCTTTAAAACTCCTCTGGGTCTTTTCAAAAAAGAAATTCTCCCATGTTATGATGTGTATGGTTGCTAAAAGGAAAAAAAAAGGAATATTCATGGGAATAGACAACTTCGTTAGATAAAATAAATATTAACTTGAACCTCTTTCAAAAAAACCATTGAACAAGAACGCACGGGCTTTGGGGAGAATCCCACCAATATGTACTTCCACTGTTTTCAACTTTTTCTTTCTTATAATCTGCAACGTAAGACTTAAATTCTGTGAAAGAGGCTCTTGCTTAAATTTTTCACATTAGTATAAATTAAGTCAGGGCAGCTGGAAAAATGATGTGGCTGAATACACGGCTGAGAAAACACATAAATGCATAGAGGGCGTTTTGCTAGTTTAAACTTCTCCAAAATGAGTAGATTTTAATAATGGAGTCATTGCTTAGTAAGGTCCAAGAAAAGAGTTTTATTCATCATATGGATCCAATATTATGGTGCATGGCACATTAGTTAAATGCTGTTGGTTTGAAGGACTAAAAAATACTGGGTAAACAGTGTACCGTATCCCTGAGGACATGTGTACATATTGTAGCATCTGAAGAAAATCAACCTTTAACCTTGAGAAATTAATGAAGGGATCTCTGAAACTTCATTGAAGATAGCAGATACTTTCATTGAAGAATGGGGACATTCAAGACAGAATTTGTAAACCACAAATGGGAGGTCTCTTTTACTGTGGTTATAGTAGTCTCAAAAAGGATATTTATAAGGAAGAGAGCCTGATTCCCCATTTACTGTGTGAGAGTTGAGGTTCTGTAAATGTTCTTCTAAGCTCAACACATGGCGGTTTCTCTAAGCCTGGGTATGTATATGAGGGACAATTTAAAAGCTGCCCAAGAGATTTATAAGGGAAAAGCTCAGACAGAAAAATACTAAAAAGCCACAACTGTAACCTCAAAGGTGGGAAATCAAAAGCAGTGATAAATGGTTGGTTTAGCAAAATTGAAAAGCAATTAGATCTTTTCAAAACATCTGAATTGTATAGAGATGTTGACATATTGTCTAAAATGGGAATTAAGATAAAAATGACGCTGAAGACAAATATCTGTCATACTTTACATGCAAACCCCATTCAAAAGATGTAAATGGATCTGTTACCGATTTGTACTTAAGGTAACTCCTATGTAGCAAGCAGTTTCCTTAAAAACAGCTCCCCCTCCAAGCGATCTTGGATATCATAGTTAATAACTATAATAATGTCTAACATATTAGGTGCATTGATATTTCAAAACAGCCCTTTTCAAGAAACACTACTATGACCTCCAGTTTCCATATGAGTACACTGGGGCCCAGAAAATTACAGAAGCTTTGCCCAAGGTCATCCAGTTACCAAGGTCGGGGATAGGAATTGAAGACAGACCGTCTGGCTCCAGAACACACGTGCTTCACCATCAAGCCATACTGCCTGTTGACACTTCTGTGAAGCTGAGACAGCTGAACTATTATATTACGGCATGCATGTAAATCCAACCTACCCAGTCTGTTCTGCCTGGAGATAACTGCTGGTAACAAGCAGTCATTTGCAAAAGCTGTTTTCAGTAAAACACACATTTTATCTTGACACTGCAGGCCTTCATTAAACTGTGCACAGAAACTTGTTTTGAAATAACCAAATGAAATTCTGCCCCTTTTCTCCCTAATTGCTTCTAATAATAAAGTTAGTTCTAACTGGCCCCACTACCACTGCAACATCTGATGGTAATGAGCAGTTCTTGGCGAAGGCATTGTGACTTAAATACCTACAGTTTATCTTTCTGTTGCAGGCTACCTTCTCCCGCAACCCCCCTCAGCCAGAGGAACTTATTTGGAAGTTACTAAATGAACCTCTGTTTGCTCCCTTCATTAATTACTCTTTGCTCTTGGAAGTTAGCTTTCTCCTTTGTTAAAATGGCCTAAGGAGGCCAATTAAAATGCTGTCTTGTGATTTTTATTCTGTGGTGGTTCAGCCTGTACCCAGATTTGTGATGACCTGCATAAGCCAATAGGCGGTTGGGTAGTCTCAGCCGCCATCAATCTGACAATACGTATGAGCCCTGGCCCCCAAGGCCCAAAAGTCCTTTGTTCTCCAGTCTAGAACACTTGGGACTAACTGACCAAATGTCCTGGAGAGATTTAACAAAGCAATGGAGCTTACTATTATCTCATCTGCTTTTCCATCTGCCTCCCTCCCATCAGTCCAATCTCACCCTTTCCCTATCCAGTTGCTCTTTTACCTAAAGTAGCAGGAAGAAAGGGGAAAAGGCATTCCTGGATTCCCAAACAAGAGCTTGAATTGGCTTTCACTATAAAAACAGTGTTATAAATAGGGGTGAGCTGTTAGTGAAATCTATACCTCCAGACTTTAGGAACATGGTGGGTTCTGTGGGCTGACCTTGGGACTCATTGAATTCTCAATTCCCAGCAGCCAACTTCAAAGCAAACATTGGAACTAGCCTGGCCCTATGAAGGGAAGTGGCACCAGTCTTCCTCATAAAGGGAGGTGGTCCAGGTACTGTAAACAAATTACCTCTCCAAGAGCTGAAGCTTGAAATGTCATTATTTAGATTAAGGCTCAGGTTCTTAAAATAATATTCATTCCCATGGTACATGAAGAAAATATGTGTGTGTGTTGTAAATGCTTCTGTGAATTAGAAGTATGCTAGACTGCCGCTGACCATAGATTTGCAGCAAGGAAGAGAGGAGAAAAGGAAAGAGAAGATAGCTTGATATTACACAAGACCGCATGGGGATACCACCATGAGACAGGACAGCTACAGGACAATTCCAAGTAGGGCACTTTGCAGTCAGATGTCTGAGTTCAAATACCAACTCTTGCCCCTAGCTGTGTGACAATGAGCAAGTTTACTTGACTCCTCAAATTCTCATTTTTCCTTTTTTGGATTATGTGGAAGGGTTATTGTGGGTATTGACTGAGATAAAGGATCTGGCCAAGTGGCTCAGTGATTCTTAAATGGTATTGTTTGGTAAAGCAGTTGGGGGCTTTACAGTGACAACTTCAGTTTCCCCAAAAGATAGCCTCCAAATAATTCACTCTTTGTTCCCAAATGAAAAGAGTTTGTTTCTCTGTGGTTGACGATGAATCCTGACCAACCTCTCCATGTCACTGAATATGGTTAATTGTGCCCACGTTTCCCGGTGTGGCACACCCATGCATTTTAGTCAAGAGGATAGTGGAGCTCAGACCACTGGATTCTTTTCCACTTGCTTTCCCCTAGAACAGGATCTCCAGAGTAGTGATCAGCCAGGGAACAGACCAAAATAGAACATTCTGGCTGCTGCATTGACAATAACACAACATGAAAATCATAAGTGATATAGACATGGGTTACATGTAGTGATAAGTGCCACTGAAGATACGTTTCCTTATGGTTCAGTTTTACATTCCCTCTCCTCTTTTTTGGTTATTTTATGGTGCTAGAGAATTCTCCTGCCTTAGAGCCCATCTCTCTTTTCAAGCTTTCTGTTTTGCCACAGCCTGGTTCACTTGTTTTTGTTTTTCTTTTAGAGATAGAGTCTTACTCTGTTGTCCAGGCTACAGTGCAGTGGTGTGATCATAGCTCATTGTAATCTAAAATTTCTGGACTCAAGCAATCCTGCCTGAACAGCAGGGACTACAGGTGCACAGCACCACCCCCAGCTAATTTTTAATTCTTTTGTAGAGACAGACTCTCACTTTTTTGCCTAGGCTGGTCTCAAACTCCTGGCCTGAAGCAGTCCTTCCACCTTGGCCCCCCAAAGTGTTTGGATTACAGGCTTGAGCCATCCCGTGCCTGACTGGCTCATTCTTAAGTTGTCACTCAGGTCTGAGGTTTATCAACAGCGCTTGTATTAATATCTTTGGGGGGTTAGAACAGCTGACTGAGACAAAAGGCTGCTGGGTTCCTTAGCAGGTGTTAGAAGTTTCACTAGCATCTGTTTTGAGCACTGATCATTCTTAGTATTTGCATGGCTAAAGAAACCCTTGTAAGTGTGAAGTATGACTTAGGACTTAAGTTGATTATTTGAAAACAAGAGTTCTTTGATTTTCAAATGTTATTACTTCCCTTCAAATGTGGCCTTTAAAGAATTCCAGACTTAACTGAGAAGACTTTTGGCCTGTTGTATACGTTCAGCTATCAACCCTGAAGGAAAAGTATAAGTTGAATATTTCATATGAGTTTCATTAGGGTATATAAAGAAATAAAAACACAATGGGCCGGGTGCAGCGGCTCACGCCTGTAATCTCAGCATTTTGGGAGGCCAAGGGGGGCAGATCACCTGAGGTCAGGAGTTCGAGACCAACCTGACTAACATGGAGAAACCCCATCTCTACTAAAAATACAAAATTGGCCAGGCATAGTGTCACACGCCTGGAATCCCAGCTACTCTGGAGGCTGAAGCAGGAGAATTGCTTGAACCTGGGAGGCAGAGGTTGTGGTGGGCCAAGATTGCACCATTGTACTCTAGCCTGGGCAACAAGAGTGAAACTCCATCTCAAAACAACGACAAAAACTAAAACTAAAAACAATGATAGAAGCTGGAGATTCTGAAGGGAAAGCATGACTGCTGCCTGAAACACACAGATCAGTTTAAAGCTGTTGTAGAATGTACTGTGTAATATGAAATACTGTTAGTGGGTTTTTTTTCCCCACAGTTTCCATCTTTATTGCCAAATCCTCTCAAGTTTTGCGTAGTGCATTGATTCTGTAGCAAGTCATTCTAGTGCCCTAGAATGTGGTTTCTAATTGTTTCCATGTTTCATAACATGCCAATAAGCACATGAATTGGTCTGGGCAACCACATGGAAGGAGGAAAATGTTTGGAAAAAAATGAAGCACTTTGTAGGGAAAGTAAAATGTATACAGCTGGGATTTCCACTACAAGGATATTATTTGTGGATGACTGGGGCACATGATTGGCAGCCTTGCTTGCAGAATTGGCATCTATGAGGTAGGATTTGTCTGCTTTTTAAGGTGTATATTAAATTATTATTTAGTGTGTGATCGTTCACCTTTTTCCCTTCATCTATCTCCTCTTGACTGTTTCTCTCTTACTCTGTCTTCCATCTTGAAATACAGAACACAGAGGGAATGTATCAACCTCATGCTTAGAAAGTTCTTGAGTAACCCTGATTAGTGTTAGAAGTTGAAAGGCTTACTCAGGGTTAGAGTATATCTGACTTTCATTTCACCTCTACAGTCTGCCTTCATTCTTTGCCCATAGTAGAGACTCATTATTTATCTTGCCTTGCAAGCTTTATAGTGGGGGTTGATTCACTTAGAGAGGTTTGTAAATGTACTTAATATTATAAATGTTGGAGGTGGGGAGTGAAATTTTGACACTTAACAAATGGGTCATGATTTTGATTGTAATCCAGTGTGAGTTGTGTCAATTAGTAGTGAAAATATAGGGCTAGAAGTGAAAAATTCTATTCTTGGTTTCCAAGCTATCTTAAGTCCCATTTTCTGTTTCCAAATAGGGAATCATACAAAGCAGATGATGCCATACATTAGTAAAGCAGATCAAATGTTTTGTGCATCGTGACTTTACTTGTATCTTAGGCCAAAAAATGGGAAAATTCCTGCCCTACTAAATTTTGTGGTTTGTGCCAAAGAATGGAGGTTAGATGCTGTCAGGGCCAAAGGGACTGGGCTGGTGTTAACTTCATTTTGTTAACAGTTTAGAGAACTTGACATTTGGCTGGTGGAACACTTCTGACCTAATGACCACTCACTCCTCCTCCTATGTCTTCCCCAGTCCTTGAATGTCACCTTAGTAAACTTCCCCTAGCACAAAGTGAAGGTGAGATGGAGACATATTCACATTTTGTTCTGTGGCTAAGAGGGCAATTCTGAGCATGAAGCAGCAGAAAAAAGAGATTGTGCTCAAACATTTTTTCTTTTCCTATAAAACAAAGCTTGAGATTCTTTTCAGATTGTGAGATCCTTTTGGGTTAAAATTTGACAAAATCCCATTGAAGATTATAAATGGCAGTGCTATTGTTTTCATTGCTGTTATCAGTTTTGGAAAGCCCAGCCTTGGCCAGTGGCAAACTAATTCTTGGCCCTTCGGGTTTGTCAAGGTTCGGTAAGTTTAATGGAGAGCAAGTGCTTTCCAAATGCCAGGTCTGTGTCCTTTTCCAAATGGAACTGGAAGCACCAAAGGCCGTGAACATTTAATTTCTCAAACTGTAGCCTAAAGCGCTGCCTATCTAGGGCAACAGAAACGGCTTTTTTCTTTAAGCAACTTTAGGACCAGCAGCACAAACATTGCCTTTGGAGTCTGCATGATGTATGGGATTGTTTTGAAAGTGGTGGATACTTAATGTAAATAGGACGCTGGCAACAAAAAGAATGATGCTCGTGTTGGCAATCTAAAGGATGTTGGGGTCCTTATCTAGCAAGTTCCACACTCTTGGTTTTCTCTTGTCAGCAGACACAGTGTCAGATAAAAGAGAAAGAATCCCACCAATTTCTTGCTGTTTGTTAGCTTTCTGGACTATCTACCTTCTTTCCCCACCCCAACTGCTCTACTTAGAAAGGCAACCGACAGATTCTGGCTCAAAGCATTCCTCTTAAAGCCAGTTAGAGTCCTCACGGCCTGAGTAAAGAGCTGGAATGGGGGAAGGAGATGCAACTTTGCTTCTGATGACTTTGCTTCTGATGACAAAGCCTCTCTCATTCTCTGCATTCATGTCTGTGGTTCTTCTGTGCTGGATTAGGTCTCATTTCTAAGGTTTTCAGAAGTATGTATTAATCTCTGTTTACTAGTTTTTAGGATCCAATGTTTGGTTTTTCTCTATTCTTTATCAGCAGAATGTCTGGAAAGGCTGATGTTCAACTGGTAAATACCCAACATAGTTGTACTGGTTGTTAAAATATTGAACTGCATTAATACTGACTTGTACCTATGAATTACATTTTTATTGAAACACTGAGTCATCCAGTGATATTATTTGGAAGAGGTGACACTGGAGTGAAAAGCAACTGCTGGGCAGACCAAGGCAGAAGCAGAGGTGGCTGTAGGGCTATGTGGGGCACCCAGGTGCTCCTCAGGAGTGATTATGTCTGAGGTGGGTACTCTGAGGACTCACCTCATGTGGGAAGAGCTGATATCAAAGTGCTACTTGGCCATGAGAAAGAGGCACCTCACACAGTTCTGCTCTGGTTAGGACAAGGTGCCAGAAACTTGAGACTTAATGACTTTCAATTTAATGGGGAAAGTCATTGGAAAAGTTTACGGCAGCTCCCTATGTCAACTTCTGGCAGACACATCAAACAAAAGGGAATAACTTTTTAAAAATTAATAAGCAGTTAGGAAAGTGTGCGAATGGTTCAATGAACTGGTAAGCAATTTTATGATACGTAATTTGGTTTATTTTGAGAATAGTATTTTTCAACTTTATAGCTGTATATATGAAAAGCTGCACTGGTGGTCAAATGCTTTAATATCACTCTCATTTCAAATATTGTACTGCCTCTTTGTCCTCCACTAATTAGTGTTAGTAAAGATATAATAAAATGGGGGAATACACAAACCA
>NW_012110030.1:2398812-2401949 GCF_000951045.1 Mandrillus leucophaeus | reverse complement strand
GAATCATACAAAGCAGATGATGCCATACATTAGTAAAGCAGATCAAATGTTTTGTGCATCGTGACTTTACTTGTATCTTAGGCCAAAAAATGGGAAAATTCCTGCCCTACTAAATTTTGTGGTTTGTGCCAAAGAATGGAGGTTAGATGCTGTCAGGGCCAAAGGGACTGGGCTGGTGTTAACTTCATTTTGTTAACAGTTTAGAGAACTTGACATTTGGCTGGTGGAACACTTCTGACCTAATGACCACTCACTCCTCCTCCTATGTCTTCCCCAGTCCTTGAATGTCACCTTAGTAAACTTCCCCTAGCACAAAGTGAAGGTGAGATGGAGACATATTCACATTTTGTTCTGTGGCTAAGAGGGCAATTCTGAGCATGAAGCAGCAGAAAAAAGAGATTGTGCTCAAACATTTTTTCTTTTCCTATAAAACAAAGCTTGAGATTCTTTTCAGATTGTGAGATCCTTTTGGGTTAAAATTTGACAAAATCCCATTGAAGATTATAAATGGCAGTGCTATTGTTTTCATTGCTGTTATCAGTTTTGGAAAGCCCAGCCTTGGCCAGTGGCAAACTAATTCTTGGCCCTTCGGGTTTGTCAAGGTTCGGTAAGTTTAATGGAGAGCAAGTGCTTTCCAAATGCCAGGTCTGTGTCCTTTTCCAAATGGAACTGGAAGCACCAAAGGCCGTGAACATTTAATTTCTCAAACTGTAGCCTAAAGCGCTGCCTATCTAGGGCAACAGAAACGGCTTTTTTCTTTAAGCAACTTTAGGACCAGCAGCACAAACATTGCCTTTGGAGTCTGCATGATGTATGGGATTGTTTTGAAAGTGGTGGATACTTAATGTAAATAGGACGCTGGCAACAAAAAGAATGATGCTCGTGTTGGCAATCTAAAGGATGTTGGGGTCCTTATCTAGCAAGTTCCACACTCTTGGTTTTCTCTTGTCAGCAGACACAGTGTCAGATAAAAGAGAAAGAATCCCACCAATTTCTTGCTGTTTGTTAGCTTTCTGGACTATCTACCTTCTTTCCCCACCCCAACTGCTCTACTTAGAAAGGCAACCGACAGATTCTGGCTCAAAGCATTCCTCTTAAAGCCAGTTAGAGTCCTCACGGCCTGAGTAAAGAGCTGGAATGGGGGAAGGAGATGCAACTTTGCTTCTGATGACTTTGCTTCTGATGACAAAGCCTCTCTCATTCTCTGCATTCATGTCTGTGGTTCTTCTGTGCTGGATTAGGTCTCATTTCTAAGGTTTTCAGAAGTATGTATTAATCTCTGTTTACTAGTTTTTAGGATCCAATGTTTGGTTTTTCTCTATTCTTTATCAGCAGAATGTCTGGAAAGGCTGATGTTCAACTGGTAAATACCCAACATAGTTGTACTGGTTGTTAAAATATTGAACTGCATTAATACTGACTTGTACCTATGAATTACATTTTTATTGAAACACTGAGTCATCCAGTGATATTATTTGGAAGAGGTGACACTGGAGTGAAAAGCAACTGCTGGGCAGACCAAGGCAGAAGCAGAGGTGGCTGTAGGGCTATGTGGGGCACCCAGGTGCTCCTCAGGAGTGATTATGTCTGAGGTGGGTACTCTGAGGACTCACCTCATGTGGGAAGAGCTGATATCAAAGTGCTACTTGGCCATGAGAAAGAGGCACCTCACACAGTTCTGCTCTGGTTAGGACAAGGTGCCAGAAACTTGAGACTTAATGACTTTCAATTTAATGGGGAAAGTCATTGGAAAAGTTTATGGCAGCTCCCTATGTCAACTTCTGGCAGACACATCAAACAAAAGGGAATAACTTTTTAAAAATTAATAAGCAGTTAGGAAAGTGTGCGAATGGTTCAATGAACTGGTAAGCAATTTTATGATATGTAATTTGGTTTATTTTGAGAATAGTATTTTTCAACTTTATAGCTGTATATATGAAAAGCTGCACTGGTGGTCAAATGCTTTAATATCACTCTCATTTCAAATATTGTACTGCCTCTTTGTCCTCCACTAATTAGTGTTAGTAAAGATATAATAAAATGGGGGAATACACAAACCAAACTGACTGCCAGTTGGGAATAGATACAGCCAAATATTGATTGAGTGCAGAGAACTGCACTGTTGTTAAAAGAGAATCACTGAGATGCTCTCTGTCCTTATTATGGAAAATCAAGTATTCAATCTGGTCTTAAAAATTTCCAGAATAGTTACTATAACCTGTAGAAATAAATAGTTCAGCATTTAATTTTTCTGCCCACTAAAATTTCTGATATTTATCTAAAACTTTCCTTTATTGTAGTCTCCCTCATTCAATGGGTATTGGCAAAAGGGTACCAACATTTCCTTACTCCCAAAAATAACTTTGACTTGTGTTATCTAAAGTTAGCCTGCTTGTCCATTCGTTACAGAATACTAATGCTTGAACAACCACTCTGCCCAAACGTACCAGGTACGAATTTACAGTCACTTTTAGCAACAGTTATGGTGCCCCACGTATCGTTTATTGCCTATTCTAAGTCTTTCTTTGGCTAAATAATCTGGTCCAAAGCAGACTTTTCAAAGTACCATGTGGCAAATACGTTTTGGATTAGCAATGCTACAACTCTTTGGAGGTATCAGTTTGTTACAGTTGGAATTCTGATACCTTGCCATGTTGCCATGCTCAGTAAGTCATTATTAAATTGAGATGAGGAGGTTTTGTTTTCAGAAAGTTTTAGACAATTTAAAAATAAGCCAATGTAGACCACAGTTAATTGATTATAAAGTTGGCTACCACTCACTGAGTGCCTACAATATGCCGAGCACTCCCAAGATAAGCTCTATGGGAGTAAAAATAGCTTAGAACGAGAGCCCTTCTCCCCAAGTATGGTCAGCAGACCTAATGGATCAGCTCCTACCAAATATTTGCAATGACAAGATTTTTAAAAATACATTTAAATATGTTTCATTATTCCATCAACTTGATTTTGATAGTTTGTCATGAAAAAGGTAAAATCAATGAATTCCATAGCATAAATTTAGCAATGGTCACCCTGTTCTTTCCATAATTATAGAAAAATGAAAGCTTCACTTAAGGGTAATAACTTTGTGATAATAAAAAGAAATGCCTCCCCCAAATTTAGCCAAAACTCTGAAC
>NW_012110030.1:2346008-2398762 GCF_000951045.1 Mandrillus leucophaeus | reverse complement strand
CCTTGCCATGTTGCCATGCTCAGTAAGTCATTATTAAATTGAGATGAGGAGGTTTTGTTTTCAGAAAGTTTTAGACAATTTAAAAATAAGCCAATGTAGACCACAGTTAATTGATTATAAAGTTGGCTACCACTCATTGAGTGCCTACAATATGCCGAGCACTCCCAAGATAAGCTCTATGGGAGTAAAAATAGCCTAGAACGAGAGCCCTTCTCCCCAAGTATGGTCAGCAGACCTAATGGATCAGCTCCTACCAAATATTTGCAATGACAAGATTTTTAAAAATACATTTAAATATGTTTCATTATTCCATCAACTTGATTTTGATAGTTTGTCATGAAAAAGGTAAAATAAATGAATTCCATAGCATAAATTTAGCAATGGTCACCCTGTTCTTTCCATAATTATAGAAAAATGAAAGCTTCACTTAAGGGTAATAACTTTGTGATAATAAAAAGAAATGCCTCCCCCAAATTTAGCCAAAACTCTGAACTGTCTCAGTTGAAGCTTCAAGTAAAGTTACTGGGTGATATTTCTAAACCACAGCTTGAGTGACAAGTTCTGCTGTTCTTCTTTTCCACCTCAGAGTTGAACACATACTCTTCTCAGAAGAGATTGGGGCCCACATAGATTAAGAGAATTGTTTGGTATCTCAGAACCACCTATTTGAAGAACTAGGAGGTTTAAAATCACCCCCACTTAAGTCAATAAGGCTGATGGGTTGAGGGCAGGGTCTAAGTCTTATGTCACCTCAGTGCCCCACAACTGCTAACACCTTGCTTTGCACCTAGAAAATCCTAAGCCACTATCCGCTGAAATTAATAACATGTTCTTTTTTTCACGCTTAGACTGATTTAGTTAATTTATAACAACAACCAGACATACACAAAAATCCAGAATGTCATCGAACTGATAACCAATAATAACTAGTGTTTGTTAAATGCCTGTTTGTGCCAGCCATTATGGTTAAGTGTTTTAGGGGCATCATTTTAGTCCCCACAATAGCTCCATAATGCTGGAGACACTCTTCCCATTTTACAGATGAGGCGACTAGGCTTTGGTCCTGGAAACAGAGAAGCAATTTTCGAGGCATCCAGGGAGACTCTGCCTGACCTTCCATGAATCAGTGCTGAAGGCCGCTTGTATCCATTCTAAATCAATAGAAAAAGGCAAAAAACAGTATTTGTATTCAGTAACTCCTGCCTTCTAGTTCTTAGGTACTCAAAGGGAGCTGCCTTCATTTCTCGTCTCACAGTCAGCTTTATGTGTGAAGCCTAACAAATAGTAACTCTCTCTAGAAATACCTTATGAGATTTTCTCTTAGGAAAATCGAGTAGGGGAAGGGCTGTTGTCAAAGGAAAACATTTTAAGAGAGGAAAATGGAGACAGTTCCTTTATACTAGCTAATGAGGAAAGAAAAAATATTTCCATTGTCGTCCTTTTTTTTTCTCGCCACACTTCATACTTGCTTCCTAATGCTGAAATCAGAAATCATATGTTTAGCATATGGCAAAAAATGAGACTTAAAATCATATTTGTCAGTAACTCTGAGCCCTTAAATTCAGCCCTCCAAAATCAGATGAAGGTGTGCAGGCTACTCAGAGAATGAGGTGGAGAAAGGAAGTGCTGAGGTTCTCACCAGCAAAGGGGAAAATGTATTGCTGTCGCTATTCAGATAAGCCCAGGGAAAGCTTCTGATCCCACTGCTGAGGCCACGTGTGTGCATTTCCACAGACGTTAGGATATTTATTTTTCATAAGGTCCTTTTGAGATATATTTCCTGAGAGAAAATGGTAATATTTAAATATATCCGCTTTAAAAAATTGCTTCTGATTTTTGCAGTTGAAACATTTATTTTTCTTTTGGTAAATAATAAGATTAAAGTGCATTATTCAAATTGAGTACAAAAACAACTTTTTTCCTCTTTTAGCTAGAAATTTTCACAGCGTTTACCCCTTATAGTAATGCTCCGTGGTATTTTTTTTTGTAAAGGGGTCAAAGTCTAAGCCAATAATAGCTGCAGTTTCAAACTTATTACTAGAAATGTGAGGATTAGTATAATTTTAGTTTTTCCTGCATCTTAGGAATGGAGAAGATTTGTAGATGGAGAGTCATTTTTCTAAAAGTTGTATTAAGGTTGCCTTCTCATTCTTTCCTTCATCTCCTTTTCTTACCTCACGAGAAGGTCTAAATGTAATCAAGTCCCAGTTTTAAAATATAATTATATTGAATTTGGTTCAGTGCATTGAACTGACTGTATAGATGATTTTGTTGCATTAATGTGCTGTTTTGTGCATATCATAGTGATATTTGTCCTCAGGGATTTCATTAGTTTATTTTAACTGAAAGGGTTGCTGTCCAGCTGAAACTGTTAAATGATGAATTTTAATTTCTTTCTTGAATCTTCAACTCAACACATTGTTGGCATCTTCTTGAATACCACAGTATGAGGCCTCCAGAGTTCCTTTTGTCCTCTGCTGGGAGACATCCACTTGACATCTATTTCATGGTTTAAAACAAAGCCTTTGGCATAATTTTTGTGAGTTTTTTTTCTCATCTAAATCATGACTGCTTAAGTAGTGTTGGTTCTATTCAGATGGTAGTTTTTGCTAAATATGTCATCTGTGACCTGGGTTTTAGCTTATGGTGAAAGAACATGTAGAGATACCCATGCCTGGTCACTGTACGTCAGTATTCTCCTTCAAGAATTCTCATTTCCCTGTCTTCTTGTCTCTTTGAGTTAGGGCAAATGATAGAAATAAAAACACAGAAGGCTATTTTGTACAACTAGGAAACACACAAAGTATTTTTTAAATCTCACTAAGGTAAAATTTTTGTCTTATTGTGGACAATTTTTGTTTGTTTTCATCAAAAAGGTGATGTTTGCGTGGTCTCAAAGTTAAAATCAAGGCATAGAAATGAAACCTTGTGAATTTAATATCTAGCTTAGTATACAGCTGTAAAGTGCTTTTCTTTTTTGTCTTGTCTGGGAAATTCTGTACAGGATAAAACCTCTCCCTTTCTTAGAAGGGCCAATTGTTTCATGGAAAGAACCCGAATTCTCAGAGGAGCAGATGCTATCTCTGTGAAAGAGAAAATTACAATATTATTCACAGAATGTTACAAATACTCATATTAAACATAAAAGCAAATCATTATGCAATAATTCTATTGGACCAAAAAATTTCTAGTGTCTCTAATAGTAATGCTTTATTGCCTTTGTTTAAATCCAAAGATTGTGATTTTCTGTTCTTTCTTTTTCAAATAGAAAGGTGTATTCCCTATTTTAAACTACTGCTAGGCGCTTTCTTTACCTAGAGAAATGTATTTCAGTTAGGTTCTCCTAAGAATTACTCCCATTTAAAAAAAGTGTCTGAGATAGAAAGGGTAAATATAGTGAGATCTATGGCATTACTACAAAAATATTGTGCTGTGTTTGTTATTTTTCATTATGCTTTTTAATGCCCAACAGACTCATTCAGTAAATTTGAGGCTTACTGCAGACTTGGAATTATTCTTTGTTGTGTGTTAAACTAATTGGGTTGAATACGTTTTATGTGCTTTTGTTCCACTCCACATAGAAATTGTAGATTATTCATCTTGAATGAATTTTAATTTATTTAAACTTTGCACTGTTGGTGTATGACCGTCTGAGACTCTTTTTAAAGAACAGACAGCTCTTTTTCCTGTAGACATTATAGGTTTAATTTGCTTTGGATACAAATAACATTTATCTTGTGTTAAAAAGAAAAAAGCACATGCTTATGTTGTTTATTATACTTTGATAGATTTTCCAATTATTTCTACTTTTCTTTAAACAAGCATATTTGGAAGTTGTGATAGCTCAAGATGAAAAACTTTATGCCTTTTATATCTTGATGAATTAACACTAACTATCTTACCATGTAGTTTAAATGCCAAAGTGTCATCCTCCCGATGCGATTCATAACGTCTATCCCAGGACAAATTTGTTTTCTTTTCAAGCACACTGAAGTTTCAAATCCCTCTCTCTGTATTTTACCCAACAACAATCTGCAGCTTATTTTTTCTCCAGGAAAATTGAATCTGTTACTGTTTAGTATTCCTACCAGTTTGAAAAATGTGGTTTATATTGGCATCAGAGCAGTAATTTACATATATTGGGATAACAAAAATGCATGCCAGTAAAAGATCAACATAAAACGAAATGCAGAAAAGCTGTTTTCCTTCAACAGCGACTCAAAGCAGCGTTAATAGAGAAATGGATGAGCATTTGCCCTGAATGCGTCACTTGTTTCTTGTAGGTGAAGTGTGACCAGTATTGGCCTAGCAGAGGCACAGAAACCCACGGACTGGTTCAAGTAACGCTGCTCGATACTGTGGAGCTGGCCACATACTGTGTTCGAACATTTGCACTTTACAAGGTTTGCTTTTCATCTTGTTCTCCTCCCTTTACCCTCTCTATTGTTTAAAGAAAGCTTCTTTTGAGAAATCAAATCTCTTAAGGCTTTACTGAAATCTTGATCCCAATGGCAACAGTGAAAAATGAAATAAATCTTCCATTATCACTCGGCCATTTTTCTTCTTGTCTGGCGATTTATCAGTAAATATAAAACTCTTGCTCCGAATGAAAGTTTCAGCCAATGAAGAATAGATGAAGAAGAACTAGTTCTTCCTGGAAAATGTGATAGGAGCTCTCCTGGTAGTTAAACCTGAAAAATGTAATGCTTCTCACCTAAGAATTTTGTCTTCCTGCGCAAATATTTGTCATTTACAAATAGCTTGGGGTTTATATCGCCAAAGAGTGTGTCTTCCCAAAGGATATAGGGTGGGAGAAAGGAATTAAAATAGCACATTTTAGCATTACCTCTTCCCTGTTATTCATCATTACCACCTGAGGCTGGGAAAACAGCATTTCAGCTGATACTCCTATTTCACAGAATGGTTCAAGTGAGAAGAGAGAAGTGAGACAATTCCAGTTCACCGCCTGGCCTGATCATGGTGTTCCAGAACACCCTACACCTTTTCTAGCTTTCTTACGTAGAGTCAAAACCTGTAACCCTCCCGATGCTGGTCCCATGGTTGTGCACTGCAGGTAAGAAGCATTTGTTTCACTTGCAGTCAGGAGGTTTCTGAGGAAACAGAAAGCTAAATTGTTTCTCATTGGATGTGTTTGCAACTTTTTGACATTCTGGGATACTAAATGCCTTCATAAATAACACAGCTCTCCTTTGGTCAAATGAGGCCTACGCTAACATCAGTAGGATGGATTTGACATAGATGTAGCTGTGGTCCATTGCTACTGTCTTTCCCCAGTGAAGAGAAATAAATAAACACAAAGTTAAGTGGGCACATGGCTGTAAATATGTAAAACAAAAAATAATATGTGGGGAACTATTCTTAAACACAAATTTATATTGTTTGACAAGTTCTTGTGGGCTGAACTGATACAACCTTTTTACTATTTATAGGGAAAAAATTACTAAACAAAATAATATCATACAAGCTTTAGGGAGAATATCTTATTGCTTAAAGATGCCTTCTGTACATTAGTAATATCAAGTCTCATAACATCACTAATTTGATTTTTTAAAGATGTATTTAATAGAATATAAGATCTGTAATTTGGAAGGAGTTATTTTATGTACTCAAAGATAATAAGCTTGTATTTTTCTCTTGAAATGTATAGTTTGTATTTTTTGCTTAAGTCTAACAGCTATACCACCACTGAGATTGCAATATATATAAATGTTTATAGATTTTTAAATATTAAACTGATTTCTTCCAGTTGCTTGAGTTCCTCTTAAGTGTCATTACTAACAGACTACTCAAGCGATCTGGTCAGAGTCTATTTATTACTGTATAAATGTATAGTACATATATAATTTCATGATAGTTCTTTATAACATGAGAAATTCGAAGATGAAGAAATATTGCTTCTTCCACAGGTAAGTAAAGTAGGAAAAACACAAGAAAGCATCTATCGTAAATCAGTTCTATCATGACTTAATTCCATAGCTATCTTTCATACCCCATATTATACTATAATATAATACAGTAGACCTTAGAAAAGGGGCTAGTTTTTTAGAAATGGGGTCAATGCATTGATAGAATAAAAGCAATGAAATTCACGTAGCCAAACCATGCTACAATGCTCATTGTTAAACAGTGGGCTGGCAAATTCCAAACAGGATAAAGTTTCTCTTTTCCAGCAAATGTTTTCCTAGATAAAACCAGTAATAACATTACCTTGTATTTATGTAGAGTATTTTACTAATTTCAAAGCACTCCCCTATGCTTTATTTTCTTTGATGTTCATAACAACAGTACGTTGGGTTAAGAGAATTATGTTGGGTCAAGAGAAGTGAGAGGCTACACAGGTTGCTTCAAGTACTGATAACTAAGAAGATGATAGCATAATCGGCCTCAAGTCTTATCTAGATTCTTGTTTCCCTATATCTGAGACAGGGTCCTTTGAGGACTGGCCACTCCAGCTGCAGTTTTCTGCATGATTGTAAAACATTAAAAATTATTTTTAATTTCAGCAAGTGCTTTTACATCATGAAAGTAGATTTTTGGTTCTCCTGCCTTTTGATTTTAATTCAGGTGCTAGTTTGATCAGTCTGTACACTCTGTTACACACAGTTCTTTGCAGGCCTCGGAGAGCCAATGTACCTGATTATATGGTGCCTCTGTTTGGTAAAAGCTGAACTTGATTATAAAAATCACAAATGAAACACATGAAGTGTTTTCAGATAGAGTTTGGCCAAAGAATAGAGAAACAGAAAATTTGGGCTAGCAGAAGAAATGTTGCCCTTGTATGCCTAATGACAAAAATACGGTACACACACACACACACACACGTGCCTGCACACACACACACATGCTGCACACACACACATGCCTGCACACACATATGTAATTATATGTTTAATAGGAACAAAAATTATAGACACATAATTTGGAAGTTTTCACTGAAAAACAGCATGATGATTTTTTTCACATTGCATTTCAAAATACAGAATCTGTCCTTTCTCCAAATTTTCCTCCCATTTCCGTAAATTAAAGTGGAGGCACTAGAATTAAAGTGGAGGCACTAGAAAACTGAGATAGATAGATAGATAGATAGATAGATAGATAGATAGATAGATAGATAGATACATAGATACATACATACATACATACATACATAAATACATACATACATACATAATTTTTAAAATACATTTCACCCTCTGTAGATTATAAGCAAGGTATAGGGTTCATGCTGGGCATCGTGACGGACACAAAAATGTTTGCAAGCAAATAGCAAGTATGAGAGATAAGATAAATAGCTGTAATGCCTTATTTTGAGAAAATACATATACACACACACACACACACCCACATCCGTGTTATGTTAAGCCACCTGGACTCACCTCAGAGAGAGACAGGCTACTCAGGAGAAATAAGGAAACAAAGATGAATGTACTGAGCTAATAGCTGCTGACATTTGGAAGTGCTGTGCCTGAGGCTCTGGAGAAGCTGCTTATTGAAACAAACAACAGAAGAGTAGGTATATTGGTGGAAGAAATTTGTTAGCAACTTCAAAACAATGAGGGAAAGGAACTGCATAAACCGAGCTCTGTGACATAATTACCCATAGGTAATTTTACATGTCTGGTAAGAGGTTTTGGCCTCTTTATTTAGGAGGGTCATGTCTACATTGTCAACATCCATATTATCATGAATTTTTGAGTTGAATAGAGCCAAGTTAAAACTTGACAGTATAATGTTTTGTGACAAAGCAGCAGATTAAAGTCATTCTTAAATGACAGTTATTCATGTAGCATCCCAGAAATTCTAGTTTAGAAACCATTTCTAAGCAGAAAGAAACTATGCAAAAAGCCACAATAACCATGTTACAAAGGGATACTGATCACGGTTAACCATGATCATGTTACAGATAATCACAAAAAATAGTCTAGAAGGTAAATGCTGTATTTTGTGTTGTGATTTCTTTTATCATGTACTAAACTTTTTTTTTTTTCTATATTAAAGAAGTAGTGACAAAGTAGATCCAAGCCTTCTGCCCAATATAGCCTATGGTGAGAATGGAGGAGGTTTTAAAGAGGTCAGGTAGTAGCCCAAAAAAGGTGCGGCTGGCGGTGCAGTACAGAAAAAGGCTATCATGGTCCTCCAATGGTTCTGGGACGTAATTGGAGTAGGACAAAAATGAGCCATTAAGTAAAAGAAATTCTAACAGTCAACAACAAGAAAGAATTTTAGGGATAGCCTAGGGCAACATGCGCAGACAAGACCTTGGAAGGTCAGGGAGGACAGAGTCTACCAGATTCCTAAAAGAAAGAAGGTCTGGTTCAACAGCAAGCAAGGAAAGGCCAACTCTAGTTATCCATCAGTTCATACAGAGCATAGAATCTCAACATTGAGGGTACGCACTCTGGAGAGCTAGACTGCCCAAGTAAAATGTCAGCTTGTTTACTTACTGGCTGTGTGCCTTTGGACAGATTATTTAATCTCTGTTTCTTCACCTGTAACATGGGATAGCACTGTAAATAGCAATGAGAATTTTATAAAAATCAAGTAAAATGACATAAAATAGATAGATATAAAGCACTTGAGATAGTGCATAGCATATAGAAGTATGCAGTAATTTTAAATTATTAATAATTATTCATTACTGAGTACCTTTTAAAAGCTGTATGTATATTTAGAACTCTGAGAAGAAAAATTCAACATGAACTTGGATGTCATCTGTGTAACCTGAGCCATCCATTTTATTAAATCACAAATGTTGATAAATATCCAAATCATTAAATGAATGGATTTTTTTCAAATGTACATGTTTCTACTATGGTAATCCCATAAGACTTCTCAGCGAGAGAGAACACGTTGATGCTACGTGTTAGAGAGAATCATTTATAATAATACATCTGTTTGTATAAAGACCTGAGAAACCTTTCAACTCTTAAAATGATGCTGTTAAAGGAACTTAATATTGTGGTCCTTAATGCCTTCAAGATGAGGTCTGAACTGCTTATCATTGCATTCATGACCCTTTGTAATCTAGGCTGATCTCACCCTTCGCACCTCATTGTTGACTCCTTGGGCCATCTTCTGATAGCTACACATTTCAAGTATCTTCATCTCTGGCTCTCAGCAAAAGATATTTATCTGGTCTAGAATTTCAACAATTCCCCTTCTCTACTTGATGATGTTCAACCTTGACGCATAATCCAACTTAAATAGCACTTCCTATTTGTATTGCAGAGGTTGCAAACTGGCTTTAGATGGTTTTGTTGATATATATGATAATTTTTTAAAAATTTGAGCATGAATTTCTTTAAGCTGGAATGCACTATCCAGTTTTCCAAACCCTTTCCACTCCCTGTTATTTTATACACATTTATGAGATTGCTTCATCTTGTAGACATTTGAGTTGTAACTCTGGAGAAATATTTTAAGCTTATTCCCCAATTCTCTTCCCACAGGAAGAATTAAATATTCTCCAAATTCTCATAGAATAGGTTCACACTTTGCATGTTTAGCTAAATGTGTGCAGATCATATGTGCCTTGAGATCTTAGAAGGCATGAGTAATGGCTTATGTACATTTTTACCCCAGCTCTTACACCTTAGTAAGCACTCAGTAATTGCTTGTCCAAGTTTGTTGAATTCCATATGGCATTTTAATAATTTTTACAAATATAGTAAGAGTTTCAAGGCTGAACTGATTTTTTTGGTTTGTTTTTTCACCTAAGAGACTGTATTTTTTTTCCCTTTATATTGGGATATATTAGGATATTTCTTTATGAGAGCTTAATTTTTAAATTGCCTTTGCCTTACTTACAACTATTTCATGTTCTTTCCCACATACCATCTATTCCATGATTAAATATAGACATAGCTCCCCACTTTGTAGCCATACTAATAGTTCAAGATAGTTGAGCCCTTATTCAACCTTGGTCACCAAGCATACAAACCATACGCTTGGCTCCAGGTATCTCTTGTCAACTGAAGAGGCCCTGTTGTAAGTGCTTTATATGTGTTACTGCTTTTCCCTTCCCATGGTATTTACAAGGAGTAATGTTAGTTTCCCATTTCACAGAAGAAAAAACAGCAGAGGCTGAGTAAGACCAGCTTACTTGCCTGAGCTCACACTACTAGTGGTGGCAATGTTCCCCACGTTGCATGGTCCTATAAATCAGGCAGATTCTCCAGACTTTAGGTCCCATGATGGATTTTAGCTCCCCTTTCTGCTGTCCCTTTGGGGGCCTTTTTCCATCAAGCCTTCCCTGGTGACCTGGTCAGAATGAGCCACTCCTTCCTTTCTGATTCCATACCACATTGCTCTATTCTGGCCTTTCTTTCACTCCTTCTGAATCAAAGGCAATTGCTAGCATGTGAGTCTCTTCCATTCCTTAATCACTTGAACATAAATAATCACAATAGCTACCAATCATGGCGCCATTACTGTTTTCCAAATATTACTGAGCATTCATTTAATCCAGAAAATAATATATTTTGCTTGCAAAGAGCATTAAGCACAGGGAGGTAGTAAGTGATTTGTTCAAGATCATACAGCATATACATTTCGTCCTGATTTCAAAGTCCATGGTCTGTTTTCCCATCATTATATCCAGTTCTTACTCTTCGTATTGCAGAGACCACCTAGTCCGTTTCACTTAGCTCTTTACTGCACATGTTGGCAGATATTTGCCATTATCTCTTCACAGCACATATATATGTGTGTGTGTGTATATATATACACACACTATATATATAATCGTGCAGTGCATATATATATATGAGTGCGTGAATAGAGACATACAGTATTGTTTTTATCTTATTTGTAAAATGTGATTTGGGAGCAGAACTTTCTATTTATTAAACTGAGATTTCCTTAGAGGTCATGCGTTACATTTTCCTATATCATCTTAGTCTTCCCCTTAGAAACTAAGGCCATTTTGTTCACCTTTTGAGCCTTGTTCCTTATGTTGTTTTATAGAATAATTTGTGGCTTATATTCTAAACCACATATTCTATAAAGTCTATATTCTAGTACCAAAGGGACATGACAACTGATTTGCTCTAAGTATTTGCATTTGTTAAGAATGAATACATTGGGAAAAAGCTATAATTTCAGTGAATCAGTTATAAAACCCTGACCCATGATACTAAATCTTGTGTCACATTAACTCTTTTTAAGACAAAGGGAAGACTTTTTCTTCATAAGAGAAACATTTATTTATGAAAAAAAAATTGAAAAGGGGATAGATCACAACTCCTGAGTTGATCTTCTAAATGAAACAATCTCAAGGAAAATAAAATAAGCTTCCTGAGTGTCACTTAAATCTATCACAATCATAGAATCAAACCGCCCTTCAGAACTGGAAGGAATAGGAACTGCATACCAGATATAGATCAATAATGTCCTAGAAGCACCAACAGGCCACTAATGTGGCCCAGTAAAAAATCAGATGCCAGTTTGGGGTGTAAAAACTCCTAAGTTCCAATCTTCATAATGCTTTCTGACTTTGCATACAGAAGCACAACCAGGAAACTATGTAGGCCATATTCATAACATAACCATGTACCCCTAAGCCCAACCCAATAGTGATGAAAATGGCCTTTTCAAAGTCAAAAGATTTTGGAAAGCATTTCATAAGAGCATAAAAACAAAAGACCTTGTGATCCAAAGAAGCTAAGAGTGCTGTGGAAAATTGTTTAATGCATTTTTAACCATTCATTCTAAATTCCATTTTTATTTCTTCTAATGTTCCATTCAAATGTCTCTTCAGATCAAAGACCACAAGTATTTCCAAAGCATGTGATAGTTTTGAGATGCTGACAAATGTGAACCATAGACCCATATTTTCCTTAAACCTGGGGTGTATTTTTATGTGTAAATTAGGTAATAGGAGATGCTAGCCTTCTGTAGATGAAAGGTGGGATTGTTAAAAATGCCAACATCTCTCGATAAGAATGGGTGGAGTGTACAAATTATGTCCTTATTTATGGAAACATTTTAAGGTGAGGAAAAATAATTATGCCATGTGGAACCCATTATGCCAGATTCTGTTTTTATATATCAGTAATTCTGTATAAGAAGCAAATGCTTGGTTTATGAGACAACATAGTCATACAAAACAGGAGGCTGGGTTTTCAGTCTATTGATGGCACAGTCCTATAAGAGAAAAATACCTTCCTTCCGCTAAAATAGTTTAAAAGTAATGGCACACACACAAAAAAAGCATTAAAAGGAATTGCATAGTGTCCCCAGTAGGTATAAAGTGTAAAACTGAAAATGGAGAATCTGAGGTGCTAGGAAGAGCACTCTGGCTGCCTGATGAAATGGAGAATTTATTTGAAAAGAAGCATGGTAGATATAAAGGCAGTGGAGGAGAGGTGAGGCCAAAAGTAATACCATACTATCTAACTTCAAAATCATATATCAGGTCTATATGATGAAGGTTCCTTCAAGGGCAACTGAGAACCTATCACCAATCCTGTTCCCATTGCGTGCCTAAGTATAGCAACGAACTTACTTTTGTGTTGTAAGTGACTGTTTACAGAGCATGTCCTCATCGCTTATTTTATTTGATGTTTATGGTAAGAGTAGCAGATGTGCATTATTACTTTCCTCACTCTTTAGCTAAGGAAACTGAGACTCTGAGAAGTTAAGTGATTTGCTGAAGAACACGTACTTTACTAGTCAGCTGAGTCAGGAGAACCCCCTTTCTGATCTATGTGTATATTATACTGCCATTTTCCATTTTGCTCAATTTATATCTTACAAATGAGAGTAGAACTGTCCCTAACCTACAAATGAGATGGCTCCTAGCACACAGAGCTGCTCTTAGGGGCCAGCAATGCATGGTAGTGAAAACTCTGCAATTGAAATTGTTCTAACAAACAGAGTTCAAATCTTAGCTGTACTGTTTACTGCATCTGTGACCTTGAGCACATTAAACAGTCTTTCTAAGACTCAATTTCCTGATCAGTAATGTGGGGATATAGTGGTATTTCTTTCATAGTATTGGTTTTAAAGATTGAATAAGAGCTATGTAAAGTGATTAATTAGCCTGTTGTATAGAAATAAGTCAACAAATTTTTACAGTTACTGACTTTTAAAAATTGTTTTACCTCACATAGTTATTTCAATTGACTCTAGTAATGTCAACAAAGAATACTATGATATTTTCTGAACTGTGAGTTTGAGTTCTATGTAATTGTCGAATCAGAAGAGTAGAAAACATGTGCATGTATACATTAACATAGAAGATGGGTGGTAACTGGAATATGTAACACGGAAAAATGTGTTAAGTACTGTTATAATTATTTCATTGCACTAAAATAAATGCTTCTCTTATTAGAACCAATTGTTTCTATAAGCAGAGTTTCTCAACCTCAGCAGTTTGGACATTTTAGATTATAGAGTTTTTGCTATGAGAGCCGTCCTATACATTGTAGGATGTTTATCAGTATCCTGGGCTTTGCTCACCAGATGCCAGTAACTCGCCCCACCCTCACCTCCCTTCCCCACATTGTTACAATAAAAAAAGTTCTAGGCATAGCCAGATGTTCCCTTGGGTATAAAATCACCCCTAGGTGAAAACCACTGCTTATGGTAATAAAACTGATTTTTAACGTTGGCAGAATTATTGTGTCCAAACAATAACCCACCTCAAAGTTTTAGCTTTAACAACAACAAAAACAAAAAGCTAATTTGAGTGCCACTCTTATTTTACATATTTGAAGAACTTCTCTGTGAGACTTATTTTAATTATAAACTTTTAAAGCATACAGAGAACTAGGCTCATTACTTGGAAAGAAAAGAAATCTAATAGTGTTTCTTACCTTGGTCAGCAACCATACAAACCATACGCTTGGCTCCAGGTATCTCTTGGCACTAGAAAAATAAATAAATAAATCCACCTTCAAGGACAAAGATGTGCCACCATTACTGGATTCAAAAGAACAGGCCGTAGGCGTTTAACTCTACTGCCAAAAAGGAGTTCCAAAAATACTTTTTTGCACCATGGCAGCATTGCAATAAATCTTCGTCCTCTCAAAGTGGCTACTTTTAAGGGCCATGCTCTTTGGAGTTGATAAATGCTAGTCTTTTGTGCTACGATATCAGTCACATTGCTTCGTATTCACACTTGGTATGACGTCCAGCATTTTGGCAGTTCCAAACAATAAGCCCCAGGAGTGCCCTCAAGTGGCATATGACTTAGTGACTGTCCCTTTTTCATTGTTTAATGGAGGCCAAAGATAACAGATGAGATGAATGGAAGGAAAGTGAGTCATAATGTCAGACCGCCTGCCCAAGCTTGCAGGTTCCTGAAATTATTTGCCCTTTGATTTTTGAGGGTACAGATTTCTGGGACAGCACACTTCATTTTTAAATCATAGAAATTTACCAAAGATAAGTTGTTTATGAAATACTTGCTTATGGAATGTGTGTTCATTGTTTTTGGTGTTGAGCATTGAATCATGTTTTAAAATACTCTAACTGGATTTCTGTTTCCGGTACACCTATGTGCCATAGGAGTTGGCAGAGCAGAGGGTGTGTCTATCAGTTAGCATTGCTATCTACAAATACCAACCCAAAACACAGTGGCTTAAAACCACAGTAATCTGTTATTTCTCACAAATCTGTGGGTTGACTTGGGGCAGGACGTGGATCTTCTGCCGATGTCTCCTGAGCGCTTTTTCTCAGTCAGCTTGAAGGGCTGGGAAAGCCAAATGGGCTCTCTCTTTCTCCCCAAGGCTTTTCATCCTCGTCCAGTGGACTCAGGGTTCTGAGGACATCACAAGGGAAGCTACGAGGCCTTTTGAGACAGTTGCTTTTACTACATTCCTTGGTTTGAAACAAGTCAAGGTCCATTCCAGATTCAAGGAATGGGGAAGCATACTCCACCTTTTGATGGGAAAACAACTCATTTATGACCTCATTTATTCTACCTCTGAGTGTGACATTGCTGAACCTTATTTACTGGATTGGTGGAACTCTGCTCTTCATGCTCATCAGCCTGGCTAAATACAATGTGAATTTCCCTCCCCAGGCTGCATGAGAGGAGCCAAGACCCCTAAGATGACCCCAAAATACAGGGTTTATGAATAGTATATGAAATAGGTAAGAAAGTAGGAAAAAAGTCCGTTCTCAAAATGTATTTCATAACTGCTACCTGATTACTTCTGGTAAAATATCAGCTTGTGTGTAGCAGAAACTTGTGCTCTTAACTCTCCTGACATCCTAACTCAAAAATATTTCCTTTACATCTTTCTGTAATTCAAGATTTACTGGGGTTAGTGGGCCTCTTTTTGAACTCCGAAACAAGACTATGATTCATTCATAATGAATCATAGACGTGGAAGGGATATTTCCAGCCTCTCAGACCACTTCCCCCTCTGCAGCCTTCCCTTTTTTTTTTTTTTTTTTAAATTTCAGTGTTGAGAAAACAAAATTAGGCCAATGAGGTTGACAGCTTTCCCATAGACTTCTGCTGGACTCAGGTCTTCAGACTGCTAGTCTAGTATGTTTTCCACTGTGGTATGGTCCTTAAAATTTTGTTCAAATTAATTTGATTAAAGGGTCCCTTAACATTTTCTAGATGCATTAGGAAAATAACCAGAAAGCACCTATATAATGAGAGGAAGTGTTGTGTTTGGCACCAAGATGATTGGAGTAGGTAATTTTGACACATTAGACCCAATTAAGCATCCCAGATCTTCAAGCCCATGACTAATGGAAACAAAGGCTGATGGGTAGCCAGGGAGCACCCTGAATGCACTGGGTACCCATTTGGTCAGTGAGGCTACAGCAGCAGATAATCATACAGTGATGCCAAAGGGAGATGGAGAATATGTCAGAGATAAACCTGTCCTGCCTTGTGGCAGTTCCTGGAGCCAAGATGGTGGAAACCACTTCAAGGCCAGTAAAAATTACTTTACATGCTGTCTTGGCGGGCCCTGCTCTGGTTCACAGTGGCTGCCTTGTGTATCTGCCGCTCCCGTTGGAGTGCTAGCCTGACTGTGCCGTGGCTGTAGCATGAGCTTTTTAGTGTCGATATGCCTGGGAGGCCCATCATCTACAATTTCCTCATCTCAGGCTCCAGCCAACTGCAGCAGATGCTATTGTTACCTATTCTATTGAATAAAGTAGGAAGCAAAGAGAGAAAGAAATTTGTCAACATTTTTTTTTCTGCTGGAACCGAAATAAAAACTGTGTGTGGTACGTTGTCCAATGATAACCCATGTGCCAAACCTCCATTTTGTGTAACATGCTTATATAAGACTCTGCTTCTGTATTTCTTAACGTAATATAAATGACCTTCTTGATTCCACTGTAGATGTGTTACAATTATAGCCATTCAGATTTCTCAATTTGGATTGGTGCTATTTCTTGCCCTTGCAAACCCTTTGCTTCTGACCATACCATCTGCTGGAATCATTTATATTTCTTTCACACACTCAAAGTGTTTGTTATATGCCTATATTTAGCTGTGTAAAACTCTGAAATATTTTATATAAATAAACAAATGTTTAACAAGTATTTTCAAACCCTTTGCCTTGATAACTAGCATTAATAAGGTACATTTGTGTCTCTAACGTAAGTACAGCTGCAGAGAGAGTTTCTTGTTAGAGAAATGTATGAAGTGACACCAAAATCAGAAGAGAATCCCTTTTGAAATAAAAGCCTGCATATGCAAGCAGTCTCTGTGCTGAAGACAACGTAAATGATGATGAACTCAGCGAGCAAAAGGTTCTTTTTGGATACAAAACATAGCTGGGGGTGGGGGCTGTCTTCAAACTCTCCTAAGTAGCTGGACTTTCCAAGTTATCTTACCAACTTTTGAGCCCCAATATGACATTGATGAGCCTGCAAAGTCTTATTAATCTCTTTCTCACTGCTCTATTCTCATCACCCAGTTAAGTGCAACGTGAATGTCCTTCACAGGACTGAATGAGAAGAGCAAAACCCCCAAGTACGGCCCAAACTAAGGCTTTTTTGGTCAATCTATACAATAGGTAAGAGAGGAGGAAAAGGGACCTTTTAATGTTTTTCAAAACAGCCACCTGATCTTTTTTGTTGTTGTTGCCATTTTCACCTGATTGATTTGCTTTTTCCTCTTGGATCCATAACTACCCCTAGATGTGTATATAAGAGTTGTGAATTGGAGTACCTTTTTCTATCTGATTTTTCCCTTCACTGAGGTAAGGCTCCTCCTTGTCACTGAAGCAGAGCTTGTATTGAGATTTGACCTGTGTGTTGCCTAAGTACAGATTATTTGATGATGCTTGGTTTTTTTAATTAGACTGTCCTCCAAGCTCAGAGTGAGTACGTAAATGAATATAGAAGATAAACGTATGTAAGATGCAACCTTAATTGGTCACAATGGTAAGCCTCCAAATTTTATCAAGAGCTAGGGTTGTTGGATTTTTGTATGGACAAACAGAGACCACGAATGGTCTCCAAATATAAACTGTGTTTTATACATGCTCTAAAACCCTAGTAAAAATCAAGTACTTCCTATATAAGCAATCGCATCTATAGTAGGCAATTTTAAAATGTAAACTGATAAATCAAGCTCCTGGATCTTTAAATCTTCATTTTAAGTGTGTCCTAAGAAAAACAACTCTGAATTCCATGGCATTCACTACATACTTGGCTTTCAAGATAAAAAAAATGGTAATTGTGGAAATGTAGAAAAATAAGAGATATTGGATAAAACTGTGTGGTCTTGTGCAAGTCACTCACTTGACTTAAGTTGTATTTCTGTAGAAGGGTAGAGAACAGTCTGGTCATTTGCCAGTGACATCTTCTCAGAGGAAAACTGGATAAAATCTGACAGATTAAATGCTTGTTTACTTTGATGATGATCACGATTATGATGGTTTTCTAGAAATCGGTTTCTTTGAAGAAACAACCTCAGTCCAAATTTTGGTTTATAGGTGGTCAGACATTCTTCATATCCTAAACTCTCACTTTGTCAACCTGAACCAACTCCAATTCTAATCAACTGGGCAGAGGCTTTCTCAGTCTGGACTCATGCTCACTACTTATATTTGAAAAACCATAACCAATCATGTTACAAACCACAGAAATCCTCTACAATGTATGGTTAATATTTCATCCCTCTTTTGTGTGTCTGAAAATGATTGACCCGGTTTCAGACTATTTTCTCTGAAGTACTATAGTCTGAAATCCATTTGCTATCTTGGTTCAATTAAGCTCAAACTTATTGGTTTGTAGGGTACAATAGTAAAGCTACAAGCTTAGCAAAACCTCTTCCAGAATTTAGTAAGGAGCTCTGTGAATGTAGTCCAGTTACAAGAGATAGGTATGTATGCCTTTGTTGTTGTGTTTGTATTTTCTAAAGGCTTAGGAATAAACACATTTTAAAAATCTGAGATAATAATTCTACATGTAACTCATTTTTAGAGTGAATCTTTGTGGCCTTCATAATGTACAAAGGTACAAATTCCTAAGGTGGTCTTCATATCTCTTGCTGAATTCTTTGCCTGCATTTCTACATGGGCAATCCTATCAAGTCACAGAATTTTCTGCTAAAGCGTCATCATATCACAGTTTGGCTATGGCCTAAAAAACCAATAGTCCAATTCTAGTTTTTGGAAGAAGGTGAGTGGGTCTGAACACCATCCTCTTTGTTATTTCTGCCCTGTGGGGTACTTTACATTTAGAAAGTGCTTTACCTTAAGGAGAAACAAAGGAGGCTGTTTTTTCAGATTTTTTTTTTTTTTTCAGTTTGGTCATTTTCAAACATACCCCAAAGTGGAGAGGAGATATAATGAACCCCCAAGCACGCATCACATAACTTCAATTAGCAACATTCCAGGCAGTGTTTGTTAAATGGCAATTCATTTTCTATTTTTCAAAGAAACTCATTACATAACTGCCATTCAACATTTGAGATTTTAATAGCCTGGGCAGCCTTATCTCAGGTAAATATTCAATTTCCATGGACAGAGGCAGTGTAAAAGGCAGTTATTACTGCTTTCTCGGCTCTAGGTTGAGTGCTCCTAGACTGGGTGTCCTATGCTGTTATAATCTGATACTTAGACTCCTTTTCTGCATCTGAAGTCTTACAGCATGAAGTTTCAAAATGATTACAGAGTATTGAAACCACCTTCCTCATCCTCTTTGGAGAGCTTGTACCCCAAATTGTCCTTAGCAACATTTGGCTTGCAGTCTTTTACAATTTTTATTCAGCACTTTTACTTTTAATTAGGCTCAGTTCCTCAAAGGCTCCACCACTGCCTGTTATTTGACATCCTAAGTTTCACGTTCCCCTGCTAAAACTTTTCTTTTAATCTGTGAAAGCAGAGCTAGATTTAAAATGTTCTACTTCATTGAGAAGAAAGAAGAAAATAAAAAAAAATAGCAGTTTTACAAATCTAAGTTTTACAAATCCATCTGTTGACCATTGATTCTGACCCATTCATAATTGGCATACATAATTCACACCTATTCTGGGTTATAAGAAGTATAAGCAAATCTACAGAAACAGGAAAAAAAAGGTTTGAACATAAGAATGAAAATCACTCCGAAAATTTGGGATACCTCATCAATATATGTGCACATTGAATCATGGATTATTAATTGATGTGGGGGGGTGAATTTCTGTAGTCTAGTAAGTATGGGCAAAAATAAGTTAAATTAGTTTCTTTACAGCAGGCTTTCTCAACCTTATGCATTGTGAGCCTTCAAGAGGAAATTTATAGAACTCTTTTTTCCCCCTTGGAATTTCTCTAAAGACTCCAGGAAGTGCTATCATAAAAGAAATGTTTCATAGCCTGGATAATTTGGCTCACAGTAATAAAACAGGGTGATGAACTATTAAGTGTAATTGGCTAATGAATTAGCAACATTCAATAAAATGTATATATAAATATAACCAGTAAATATTTATTACAACTGCACTGTGCAAAACTCTGGGTTATACAGTATGTATCTCCTTCAAAAAGCTTAATCATCATATATGAAGAGATCTAAAGCAATCAAGACCTTTCAGAAGAAACCTTGATCTGTATGTTCAGTTCAGACTTGATCATTTAGATAAAACCTCAAGTGAAGCAGAGAACCCTAAAATGTATGTATACAGTTGACGTTAACCTCAAATGCATAACTGTATATTAGATTCACTAGTTTTTAAAATTTGGGACTAAGAACTCGTATTTGAGTATGACCAATGATTAGGAGATTTAGTGTTTTTAATATCAACAGCAAACAGTATTTTATTTCTAAAGTTAACCAACTGAAGTTTAGAATCCATCTAGATGTTTCTAAATATTTTTCCATTTACCTGCAGTTGTGTCACCCTTACCTAATTCAATGATACTTTCTTGGCTGTAATGGGACAAATTAGTTTTACTTCAATCTTTCCAAAGTAGTTAACTTGGTTTCTACAGAAACAACTCATTTATTTTGTAACTATTTGTAACTATATCTGGTCATTTTAAGTAATGTAATTCTTAAATTTTATTTTACATTTACAGTAAGAATTACATTACTTAAATAAAATGACTGATTATTTTTGGAATAAACATGATGACACCACAAACATCCTAGAACCACAGACATCCTATAGAGTAGCCTCCTAACACTCAGCTAACCTAGTGCAGTGAGCAATGGGAGGAGATTTTTGGAGGAACAGGAAAGCTTGAGTTAAATTGGTTAAATGGAAGTCAGATAAGAACATGCATATTGATAGCCATATGCCTATGGAAAGGAACAAATGATGGAACAAACAGTAAGTGGTACTTGAGATAAGGGGAGGAAAACAGAACTTTGACACAAACAAAGCAATGCAACTGAAATGCAGAGATTTTATTTCAGTCTTTGTTCCTGAATCTCTCCACCTGTAAAATGCAAGAGAATGGCTTGATGGGTAGCTCTTAAACTTTAGCAAGCACCAGAATCACCTAGGGGCTTTCTAAATTCAAATAGCTGGCTGGGCGGGGTGGCTCACGCCTGTAATCCTGGCACTTTGGGGCACTGAGGCAGGTGGATTACTTGAGACCAGGAATTCCAGACCAGCCTGGGCAACACAGTGAAACCCCGTCTCTACTAAAACTATAAAATTGAGCTGGGCATGGTGGCGCATGTCTGTAATCCCAGCTACTCGGGAGCCTGAAGCAGGAGAATTGCTTGAACCTGGGAGGTGTAAATTGCAGTGAGCTGAGATTGTACCACTGCACTCCAGCCTGGGTGACAGAGTGAGACTCAGTCTCAAAAATAATAATAAAAATCAAATTGCTTGGCCCCACCCCTTGATTTTCTGATTCTCTAGATTGGGGTGGGGCCTGAAAAATTGCATTTCTAACAAATCCCCACATGCTGCTGCTGCTGCTGCTGCTGGTCATGGGGCCACACTTTGAGAACCACCAGATCTCTTAAGACCCTGCTGAATCTAAAATCTGATTCAATTGTATATTACATTTTTTTTTTTCCTGAGAGGATTTAAACCAGAAAATAAAGTTAAATATTGGTTTCATAAAATTTATTAGTAGAAGTCTAATATACTATGCAAGTCTATAAACTATGCCAGAATAGAAAGGTTGCATATCTACTCTACGATTAGGCTAACTGAATTAAAATATCCAATTCTAGGCCCTCAATTCATAGAAAAAAAGAAAGTACTGAAATTAACACTGATCAAGAAGCTATTATTTAAAATGTATTTTGCTGACAGTATCATAGAAAACTTAGGAAATGGGTTTACATTTTACAGGTGAGAAAACAGGCTCAGGAAGAATAAATAAATGATGTATTTAAGACACAAGCTGCAGGTGGAAGAACCAGAGTTTATATCTCTAAATTCCATAAAATTTTTGTTTGCCAGCCTGGTTCTTTCATAAAATATGTACATCACATCAAAGACCCTTTGCTCTGTCATGCTTACTTGAAAAGAAAATAATCAGTTTCATCAACTCAGTCAGGACTTCATGTTTAAACTATTTTAATCAGTAAGAAGTGAACCTTCAAGAAAAAAAATGGTGGGGAGAATTTTAAAGTGTAGCAAGTCTTTAATTCCATGAGCCAAAACTGAATTTCTTCTTCAGGCTATAACTTTCAACCATTAGAGATATGTGGTTAGAGATGGTGTCTTTGAGGTCACATTGCATCCTCCTCCCTTAGAACTATGCCACTCATGAAACAGACACTAAATAAAGTGAACATTAGAGTAGAAGTGTCACAATCCAAAACGATGCCAGGAGTCATACCATGCAAGAATCTGAAGGGTATAATGATCTGTATGTATAGACTAAAAAATACGGGAGTTAGAATTACTCTCAAAGACCAAGACGTAATGGTTTCCTTTGTTACTTAGGGGAAAGAGGGAGGGACTGGGGGTAGGCTGTTGACCAGATTTTGTGGGTACCAAACCCTGTAGGATACTTACATTCATTTTGTCAGGGTTTGTAAATGTTGAGTCTGGGGCTTGTCTTCTAATTAGCATTATGCCTAGTATTAATGGAAATGTATGCTGCATCCCTGATAATTATCAGGGTAATAAGCATTCTATTCCCAATATCTTCCTCCCTATATGAGGTAGATTAAGTCTGCAAAGAGAAGCATTTAGTGGCCCCGAAAAGGGATGCACCATATAGCGTCCCAGTATTAAGAAAAAATTTCATTTTCCTTGAATGGGTTCCTTACTAAGGAGCAGTTTGTTCATCCCTGCTCACCACATTCTCTCCATTTCCAAAACAGAGAGAGAGCCAATAAAAGGAACTATTGCTTGTCTCAAATGCAGTATATTTGCTGCTTATATGTTCTTTGATGAATTCAGCCCTCGGTTTATCCCTCTTCAGGGGTTCCAGTCCAGTAAGGAAGGCAGCTTGGGGTCTCCAAATTGGCCTAGCCTCCATGAGTGAGGCTGCCAAGGCATTTGATAGAAAGAACATTGTCAAGCTGTTCCTGCATCTCTTGGTGAGCTGCTAAAATGAGGCATTGTCTTCAAACAGAGGGAATAGCTTTAACTTCAAAGAATTTGTATTCATTTTCTGGTAAAGTTAGGAAAAGCAGCTCATCCACACCAGTGACTGGAGAATGAGGAAAAGAGTTGGTGTGTCCCCAGAAACTCTGCCCTTCAAAGAAGAATTGTTGGAATTGCAGTATGATCCCACAGCATGCTGGATTCCTCATGACCGTCAGTTATGGACAGCATCTCAGGTTCTTTGTAGCGTATAGCTTATGTAAAATAGATATCCATGAGTTAATCCATCAGCAGATTAAAATACCCTTCCAGTTACTCAAATATAGTAATTTTATAAGTTTCTTTAATAAAAGAGTAGATTTTCAGATGCTGCCACTCATCATCTATATATTTTAGTGCTTTTGAATATTTCTATATAATTATATTTAATACTATAAACTATAAGTGCTGTAATTTCCTTTGACCTGTGTTGCAGTTGGATACATTACTTGATCAGAGCTCTCAATGAATCACTTTATGCACACGTATTTAGTTAATTGGTTATTTTTTCCCCGCCTGTGTTTATATGTAATATACTCTATAAGGGAAAGGAAATCAGCCTGCGTGCAGCTGAGTCTGGTAGAAGAGCAATTAAGTTCTATCAGAACAAACAGCTGTCAATAATGAGGTCTGAATTAAAATTACTACCAAAGAAAGGAATCTAGACATCTGCAGGAAATGTGAAAATATTTTTATAACCTAATAGCTGAGATCTGGACAGGGGTATCACTGAGTTTTCCCAGCTGTACCTGCAATGTATTTTGAAATATTCCCAGACTGAAAGAACACTGAAACTTAACTGCATGAACTAGACTGCATTTAAAAAAATAATGTTGGCTGCCTTTGAAGAGCGTGTATTTTGATTTCATGTAATCAGCATGAAAACTTCCTATTTCAAACTATTTTGCTGTGCCCCTTGGTCATAAAATGAGGCTTAAAAATAATTCTGTTATCTTTGTTTTGTGTCTTTCCAATCAGGCTTCTATTACTTGGATATTTTTCTTTCTGTCTTTGGAAAAATACTTTTAGGTCTTATTACATGGTATCTGATTTGTTCACATTTGGGGTTGTTTCTTGCAGAGAAAACTCACAAGTTGGGCTTCAGGCATCTGAGTTTTATTACAAGATAATTCCATATATTTTCAGGTATCTGGAGATAGTAAGTATTTGGTCTAAAAAAAAAAAAAAAAAAAAAAACAGGAAGAGCAAACTTTACCTTTTTCAAAGCAGCCCTTTGCAGTCTCTCCTTTCCATTGAAATTTACATTGCTAAGGACAAAAAATCCATATGAATGAGAGATTACAATTTTTTAAATTTTATGTATATGTTTGTTTGTAAACACACACATGTTGTACATTATTATGAGTGTATTCCATGCATCTTTTTGTCTTATTTACATTTAAAAATGTTAGGAATGTACCTGTATCCTCATTACCCAAAGTGTGGCCCAGGGACCAGCCATATCAGCATCACTTTAGAACTTGTTGGAAATGCACAATCTTTGGTCCCACCCCAGACTTACTGAATAAGAACCTCTGGGACAGAGCCCAGGTCTCTGTGCTCTCACAGTCCCTAGCAGCATGTTCAGGCTACTTGAGCATATAATGCATATATGCCTGGGGTACATTGCATGGTGATTGATACTTAGAAGAGGCATCTCTCATTTTGCATCTATTGAGTTGAATTATTGGATATTAACCTTCAGCTCTTTGATGTCACAGTCTCTTTACTGTTTTCCATCTTCTAGTATTATTCTACATGAGAGGCAAACCCTGTCCTCTCTACTGTCATCCTTAAACATGACCAGTAGGTTTTTCTAAATACACTTAATACTAGTTCTTATTTATTCATCATTATGTATGCATGCCACACTAACTAAAAGTAAACCATAGACCAAAGTATTCTAAAAGAGAGAGAGCTGACATAAATGTAACTAGCTGGTACATAACCAGGTATGTTAGTCTGAAGAAAAGAGGTTTATTTGGCCTACAACCTGTTCTGGCAGGCTATACAGCAAGCATGATGCTGACATTTGCTTTTGTTGAGGGCCCCGGGAAGTTTGGTGGAAGGGAAAGGGGCAGCCAGTGTATCAGATGGCAAAAGAGGGAGCAAGAGAGAGACAGGAGAGGTGCCACACTCTTTTAAACAATCAGGTCTCATGTAAACTCAATATCCCTCATTACCACAAGGAGGGCACCAAGCCATTCATGAAGGATCCACTTCCATGCTCCAAACACTTCCCACCAGGCCCCACTTCCAACATTGAGGATCATATCTCAACATGAGATTTGGAGGGTACACATATCCAAACTATATCACCAGGTACACAAAAGATCTATTTTGGCAGTGCTTTAAAAACCATTTAATTCATTTATTTTTCAGTAGTGGAGTAGAGTGGGAGAGCTAATGTTTCATGAATAAAAGACAATCAAGAGAGAACAGCATTTCTCTCTTGAACCAACATTCTTACAGTCTAAATTGATAGAATCATGGACCTTGAGTCCATCTGGGGAGCTCCAAGGAAAACTGTCATCTGTTCATAGTAAAACTCCCATTGGTGGGAGTGAGAGTCTGGTGGAAGGGGAGACATGGGCCCAAGTCTTAGCTACCTAGTGACAGCCACGTGATCTTCATCAAATTCGTAAGCCTGTAAACACATGCAACTACTTGAGTGAAACCAACCAAGAAACAAGACAACCTTAGTATTTTAACAGTACCTTTATTCAAGGAGTTTGAAGGCCCAGATGCTCCAAAATTTGTTGGAAACTAAGGTTCAGTAATTAGTACAGAAAAGAAAAAGAAAATTCTTTTAAGTCTTGAAGCAGATTAGAATACAATTCAGTTATGTGGATAGCCATTTATAATTGAAAATTAGAAACATTACTATTATTTAATTTTTTCGTATTAGTGTTATTTCATGAAATTTTCATCCATCTTGTAGTATGACCATTACCAGTCATGGTATATAGTTATTTCATTGGATGAATGTATTACATAAAGTTTTTCTGTTTATTTTGCTATGACTTCATGTGTTTGACTTTGTGGAAGTGAATCCCATGTTACATTTTGCATTGATAAACTATGAATTCTAGCACCTTATAATTACAATAGAAAGGTTATGAAAAAGCGAAAAAAAGAATAAGGAGTACTTAGCAATGATCCTAAACTTCTACGTTTTGGATAAATATAAATAAGGTACTAAAATTTTCAATTTGTTATTTAATAAATAAAAGACGTATTTAAAAACTATGATCGCTTGAACTCAAGAGGTGGAGGTTGTAGGGGGCCAAGATTGCACCACTGCACTCCAGCCTGGCGACAGAGTGGGACTCCATCTCAAAAAAAAAAAAAGAAAATATGGATGTGAGTAGGCAAAAGGGTTAGAAGAGGCAATGGGCAGTACTGGCTGGGTGCAGTGGCTCATTCCTGTAATCCCACTTCTTTCGGAGGCTAAGGCGGGCAGATCATCTGAAGTCAGGAGTTCAAGACCAGCCTGGCCAACATAGTGAAACCCCATCTCTACTAAAAATAAAGAAAATTAGCCGAGTGTGGTGACATGTCCCAGTAATCCCTGCTAGTCAGGAGGCTGAGGCAGGAGAATCACTTGAACCTGGGAAGCAGAGTTTATGAGGAGCTGAGATGACACCACCGCACTCCAGCCTCCCGGGCGGCAGAGTGAGACTCCATCTCATTCATTCATTTATTCATTCATAAATAAATAGGCATACTGATTCATAATTAAGAAACCCGCAAGTTTAAGAAGCCAGATCAGATGCCATAGCAACAGGCCTCTGCAAAACCAACACAAAGGCCTGCTGGAGGTTGGTAGGGTGTTGCAAACAATCAAAGCAGGCCCCTTTTTAAGGCAGTAGGTAAATTGATTGTATTCAGAGTGAGATTTTCACTGCCTTATAAAAGCCTGCAGAAGTCAAACAAAAGGACCAAATGAAACAAAGAACCAGAGATTTAGAGCCTTCCAAACTATTGGACTATTTCCGTTTAAATAATAGCCTTTTTTTTTTTTTTTTTGAGACGGAGTCTTGCTCTGTCACCAGGTTGGAGTGCAGTGGTGTGATCTCGGCTCACTGCAGCCTCCACTTTCTGGGTTCAAGCAATTCTTCTGTCTCAGTTTCCCTAGTAGCTGGGACTGTGGGTGTGCACCACCACGCCCAGCTAATTTTTATAGTTTTAGTAGAGACGGGGTTTCACCTTGTTGGCCAGGATGGTCTCGATCTTCTGACCTCGTGATCTGTGCGCCTCGTCCTCCCAAAGTGCTGGGATTACAGGCATGAGCCACTGCGCCTGGGCAATAGTAGCATTTTGAAAAAAGAAAAACCAAAAAACTCCTTGTATTTGTATACATACTAAAATCTTGTCCATGTGGGAAAATGGTATGCCTTACAAAATAATCAAAGTTACTGAAGTTCAAATGCCCTCCAAGTACCTTCCCTCCAAGTACCTTCCAGTGGCTTGTCTCTTTGAATCTTGCTTAACCTGAATCAGGAGTAATAGCATTTACATTGCTAATGACAAGCCTGCTGTGTGGACTGAGCAGTTTGCACACATTGATGTAGTCCATGTGATTGTAACTTCCTTTAGGTTGAGCAGTATACAACCCACGCAGCTTTACTTGGCAGGCCTGGTAAATGGTTGTCTCCTCTTTCAAAAAGTGGGCAATTTTGTATCATTCTAAACAGAATTTAGAATACGGAGTGAGCTGATATGGTTTAAAAGGAAAATCTCTGTGTGAATGATATAGTTCTCTAAACTTCCGTAGCATCATTTGATTGACCTCTATTCAGATTCAAGTCAACTACCAATTATCAGAGCCAGCTGAGTCTGCTCTATCCATGCCTAATGGCCTGTTCTATCCATCTGTAAAATGAGACCTGCTGCGGCATATTCAGGTGTTCTTTACGCGAACATATTAGCCGTCTAATTTATCATGAGAATCACATTTTAAGAATAATAGGGAGTGTGTTCAGCAGATAATGTCGGGACAAAGCCAAGATCATGCAGAAGTCTTTGGAAGATTTTAGTTTGAGTCTACGTACTTGGGGAAAAAAAAAATCAGATGAGGCCCATGTGGATTTTTTTTTCTTTTTCGACACGGAAATTACCTTTTCACTCAGCATGGAAAAATAAAATGCCCAATGGAATATAACCTGGTAGCTCATCCCTGACCTTTCAGTATTCTATACAAGGATCCTTATCAGGCAGTTTGGGAACTTTGTGCTTAGTCTCTGCCTCTTCTCTGTTGATGAAATGTGAAGTTCCTTTGATCCTCAGAAGACACACCCAAGTGTACTATATTTTACCTTTCTAGAGTGATAATGGCTCTAGGTCATCTCCCTAACTCACTCACTCGCGTGCTGTCTCTCTCTCTCTCTCTCTCTCTCTCTCTCTATATATATATATATATGTGTGTGTGTGTGTGTGTGTGTTTGTGTGTGTATATATATATATATTTTTTTTTACTCTTTGCCAAGCATTCTCCTCTCTACGATAACTCCTGTATCCCCTTACTTTCTGAAATCCACTCTTTAAAAGCCAGCACCAGATGGCAGGACTAAGTCTGGGCTCCACAGGAGCTGCCAACATCACCCAGACTTCTGAGAATCCATCACTGGGCAAGGCAGTGTACCTGAGCTAGAGTTAATTAGCTTCCATCTTTTCTCTCCGTGTCTTTGGAGCCTCAACTCTTTATTGAACTGTAATTATGATATTTCTTATAGTAACTTTTTACCCATTGCTTTATATTTCTTTTTAATTCCATTATTAGATTATTATGTTGTCCTTGTTAAAAAAAAAAAAAAAACTGCAAAAAAAACCACTTCAACTAAAGTGAAAGTTTATCTGTACTGCTACCATTATCGATTCTTCTCAGAACTATTGTTCTGATTTGTGTATCTTTTCAGATCATGTTCTGTGAATTAACATGTGTACAAATAGAGATATGTAATCTTGAATGGACTTTAAACAAAATATAAGTAGTGTTATATATATATTGTTCTGCAATATATTTAAGTGGGGTTGACAATGTCTTAGACACTTTTTTGGAGGGGGTCAATACATGGATTCACCTCTTTTTAATATTACATTGCATCCATGGTACCATAGTTTATTCAACTATTTCCTTAGCCATGATTGTTTTACCAAGTTAATTTGCTATGTCAACAATGCTACAATAAAATCTCTTTCCACTCTCTTTGTGCATATGTGTACACAGACCTCCATGCTAGATTTCTAGAATTGGAGGTGCTGTGTCAAAGATACTCTTTTGTAATGAATATTGCAAAACTGCCCCTTAAAATTGCTATAACCACTATATATTAATTATGATAGGCATGTAGTGTAGGTTGAATAGCATGGATAAATTTCACTGCATTTCAGTGACAATTCAAATTTTTTTAATTTTAATTTTGTAATATATAAAAGTTAATTAGGTGAATATTTTTGTCAAAGAAATTGCTATAATTTCTCTGGTTATCCTAGGTAAGAGATGCTAGAAGAAACTAAACTATCTATGGGTCTGTTTTTTGTAGCGAACCCCAAATATTGTAGAGATGGCCAGTATCTGCTTATAAAGTTAAATGTTGATTTTTAGCAAAGAATTTCTGAAAGAAGAGTTTCAAAATGGCATCCTCATCATAGTCACATCACAGTTTTATTAAGAGAGTCACCTAATTAATCTTATAAACCTGAGTCATAAAACTCCATCTCTTCTCATAGATGTCAGGTACTTGTAGTTCATATACCATTCTGATAGGTGAACTATATCCAATCAAATTATAAGCTGTCATATGTACAAAATGCTCACAATGATTTTTTTTAGTCCATATATTACTGTCTTTGCACCCAACTAAATGACGTGTGAAATATCCTAGTTCTATTGTCTTTCTTTGCCAGATCAGTGAAGTACCAGTAAAGGGTCAGGTCAGCATTAAAATTCCACCACATTAATCAGAAAAACCAACTTTTAAACACATCTCCAGAATTTTGTTAGCATAAAACAGTCCCTGTATGCCTCTTAATTTTTTCTTTTTGCACATTACTACTGTATCACATCACGGGACATTAAGCATGTTTCAACCCGTGGGACTAACTCAATCATGTTTTTAGAAATTGAAAACAAATGTTGTAACTGGATGAATGATAATATTGAAGTAATAACAATTTCCTAGTAGGCATACTTGTTTAATGGATTGTATAGTCTTTCAGCTTGTAAACACTGGAACGTCTACCACTCACTGAAATTTTTTTTAAAAAAACACTACAGTTTAGCAATAATTTGGTTTGCTGCTGAAGTCAAAACAAATATAGAGTTTATTTGTGTTCTGATTCTCATTAGTGGAATCGTTGTCCTCACTGGAAAATAACTTAAAAAGTTGATTTTACTTTAGGGATAACAGAGACCAACATAAGCTAGACTCGATTTAAAAGTGCCGTCGTTCTCTTTTTGCTGGAATTTTCTGTAACATAATAAATGTACCAAATTGTGCTGGCCTCAGCCTGAAGCACAGGGTTATGCACTCCTTTTTTTTTTTAAAGATATTTAGAAAAATCTGTCTCAGTGCTTGGCAACTACTCTGACAGAAAACAGATAAAAATAAGGGTGGTTTATCAGTTTTGCTGTTCTTATCATGTTTCAAGTTGAAGGCTGTTGAAATGATGAAAAACAAACAGCACTAAATAGGGTTCCGTCATTATCACTGCAATGGGGAGCTGAGTTTTTCAGGATCAAAGAAAAATGCATTTGCTTTTAGAACTACAATCCTTCATTTTGAGAGGTGCACTGCACTCAGATACTGATGGGTGAACAAAAAAAGAATACATTGGAGAAGGAAAAAAATAAATATATGCTGCTGTGGGAACTTGGAAATTCAAACAAAAGTAGGCTGGCATACTTTTAAAAGCACTGAATTTTCAACATTCAATTTCTTAAGGAAAAAAAAAAGTGCCTGAGGTTTGTTATTTCTCAGCAATTGGAGTGAAGCATAAGCACAGGTTGTTTGCATCTCATCGAATTATAAGTATTACTTTATTTTTGTAAACATGTATCAAAGGAATTTTCCCCTGCTGGGGGCTTTGGGGAATGTTTCCCTGTATGTTACTGATCTGGGAGAGGGCTTTCTATTTGTAAACTTTTTTTTAATTTTTTTTTTTTTTTTAAATTTTGTCACTTGAGTTGAGCACCTTCAATTACCCTGGCATGGAAATTGCTAAACAGTAGAGACAACGAAGCTGTTGTCTTTTCCCTGGAGGAGAGCATCAACTGGCATAAGGATAATAACCAGAAAACAAAACTAAAGTAAGGCAGTTGCTGAAAAAATAGTTATAAATTGTCAAAAGAGTCCAAGGAGGAATAAATCAAAAGGAAATGTTGATCCAGGATGCAGCAGTTGAGGTGAATCTTGAAGGAAAGTACATGTCAGCAGATGAGAAGGAGGTAGAAGGTCCAGCGTCACAAACGCCCAGAGGTGGGAAAGCATAAAACATGTTTAATTTGAACTAGTGTTGAGGGACAGCCAAGAATCTTATAATAAAAATATTACCTGAGGGCCCTGCGGTTTTAATAGTGAGACCAGTGCCTAAAGCATATCTAGATGAAATTTTTGAACCTCTAAGTTAAAGAAACAACCCTCAATTACTTAGGGCAAAAATTACTATTAAAAGACCAGAAACCAGACTGACCTATGACTTTTTCAAAGGACAAAGAAAGACCATGAAGCAATATATTTAGAGTTTGAAGAGATAATATTGGAGCCCAGTAATCCTGCACAAAACCAAGTTGTTGGTCATGTGTTAAGAAAAAAAAAGAAACCCACAAATGGTTTCTCAGATATATAAGGCATCAGAAAAAGTAGCATCCATGCATATGTTATATAAAACATTATTGAAAGACATATTCTAGCCAACCAATAGATGCATCAAAATAAACTCAAAACTCGATGAGCCATGTCAGAAAGATAAACTGTGAAACATGTAAGGCAGAATTATTCTAAATAAATGCTGCTGATGTGGTTATAAGTTTAATAAAAATGTTATAACCAGTCCCTAAAATGGAAAATAACTATGTGGAACATGCCATCTTTTTCCCTCACTGCCTTTCAGCTGATGGCTTTCTATTAGTTTTTCAAATGTGCTATTGTCTATTCTAGCACTTTTTTTTAGGATATCTCTTCAAAAGCTTTTCCACCCTCTTTATTTAGCAAACAGTTACTTGACCTTTAGGTATTGCGTTAGTCTGCTGGGGCTGCCATGACAAAATACTCGAAACTGAGTGGCTTAAACAACAGAAACTTACTTTCTCACCACCCAGGAGGCTGGAAGTCCGAAGATGAAGGTGCTGGCAGAGTTGGTTTCAGGAGAGGCCTCTTCCTGGCTTTTAGATGACTACTTTCTCACTGTGCCCTCACATGGCCCTTCCTCTGTGTATGCATAGAGTAAAAGATCTTTGGTGTCTCTTCCTCTTACAAGGACATCAATCCTATTTGATTAGAGCTCCCACCTTGTGACTTCATGTAACCTTAATTATCTCCCTAAAGGCCCTGTGTCCAATACAGTCACACTGGGGGTTAGCGTTTCAACATATGAATTTTGAGAAGAAAGACACAATTCAGCCCATAACAGATTTCCATTTCAATGGCACTTCCTCAAAGGTGCTGTACCAGCATCCTCCACATTTGCCTCACAGCGCCACTTGAGGTTTGTAATTAGATGTTTATTCGTGTGACTATATAATGTCGAATTCCCCCACTAAACTGTAAGCTCCAACAGGAAAGATCACGTTTGTTTTGCTCATTGCTTCTTCGATGTCTCAGCACATAGTAGGCACTCAGTAAATACTTGTGGAATAGTAGGCAAGAGAGTCTTATGACAATACAACAAATGTGGATGGAAGAACAAAGTAAGGAACACTTTCCTGTTTGTCCCTGGATGGTGGGAATGGATGCTTTAGCACAGTCATATGTACTGGTAAACATGTAAAAACCTGCTCTCTGGGGAGAAAAAAAAAGTAGTATTTGCTGATTTCTTTGGTGTAAATATTCCCATGGATGATTTCGGACTACAAACATGAGGTCACTAGAGAGAGATGATCACCAGCCCATCATTAGTGCAGTCCCCACTTATCTGCAGTGCATGTGATCCAAGATCCCCAGTGGATGCCTGAATCCCCAGAGAGTACCAAGCCCACTTGCCATCAGTCATGACATGTTTCTGTTCATGTCTTTCACCCAAAATTTAATGCCTTTTTCATCTTAACTAAGTACTTATCACATACTGTGGCAGTAACTTTTGCAGTTTGAGGTGCAACAGCAGAACAATCACGAATTTCTTTTTCCTTCTTCACAATTTTACATATAGGAGATTCATTCTTACCATAGATCTTAGCAACCTCAGTATACGATTTCTCTTTCTTTCCTTATTAAATTGAGAACTTTCACCTTTTCACTTAAAGGAAGCACTTTGCAGCTGCTTTTTTGCATATCCAAATTGCCAGGATCACTACTCTTGCACTTTGGAGCCATTAAGTAAAATAAGGGTTACTTGAAGACAAGCACTACAATACTAGGGCAGTCCATCTGATAACTGAGATGGCTACTAAGTGACTAACAGACAGGCAGCCTGTACAGCATGGATACACTGGACAAAGGGATTGATTCACACCCTGGGCTGGATGGAGAGAGAGGGAGGGCATGAGATTCCACCACACTATTCAGAAAGGTATGCCATTGAAAACTTAATTGTTTATTTCTGGAATTTTCCATTTAATATTTTCAGACCGTGGTTAACCGCAAGTAACTGAGATTGCGGAAAGTCGAAACCACAGATAAAAGGGGATTACTGTATATGATGTTTTCACCTCAAGAGCATAAAATAATTTGAAACAATTAAGAAACAAGGAGTTTTGAATATTACCTTTATTTTTAATATATTTATTTCAGCAAATAATAAATATATTAAGGAAATATAGAAATATTAAAGAAAATGTAAGGATTGGCTTTTGCTAGCTCTAGCATACCACTGGTGGGGAGTTGAAGAAAATCGTGGAGTTTGAATACATAGCAATTTATAATTTATTATTGTGCAGGGTAAGAGGCAAAAACAGTCTAAGATGATTTTTCAATTTTAAACCTGAGTGTCAAGGAGAGCCCGAGTGTGGGAGGAGCAGATTTGAAAGGGAAAGATGCTGATTAAGCCTAGAATCTTTATTTTTGATATACTTGAAGATGGTTTGAAATACAGATCTCCACTTGTGCTGAAAAAGAGAGCCATCACTTTAGGAATCCTTTGGAGACTACTACTGAGAGAAAGGAGGACAACTTTTGGAGCATTATCTACATTTTGGGGACTGGCAGAGATATGTAATCTGGGAAACTGATACAGATGGAAGAATACAGAGAGGCAGGTAGAGAATTAGCACTGGAGTCAAATAAAAAAAACAAAATGAAACATACTGAGGCGCAGTCTGAATGGATGCCAGTAGATTTCTGAAGATGACATTTAGAGTTCATCTTTGATTTCGATTTCAAACATGGTAGGAATTCTACCCTGTTACAGAATCAGTGTTACCATGATACAGGATCATGATACAATTATTTTGGGCTGATTTCGTGTACTACCTGTTTTGGATTGTTTTGTGTTTGGAGTAATGACACAATCTCCACTCTTGCTACCATTAACCCCAAGGGAGTATCTGATGGTTCCCATACTCCCTTGACTAGTGTCCTTAAAACCAAGGATAAAAGACTTTTCTAGGAACCTGCATTAGGCATAGTCAAATGCTGCTAATGGAGTATTACAGACAAGCGGGCTACAGGAAAGTCACTATATTTGGCAATGACTGCTGACCTAAATGGTGAAAGCATTGTGAAGCACTGGGGGTCCTGGGAACAGGGTGTTAAATTTTAACATCTCAGAACCTGCATTTGAGTCTTCTCTGCTATCCAAGTATGGCGTGAATGACTGTAGGACTTCAGGGCAGTTCCCAAGTGTTGTCAGAGAAGGGGAAAGGAAACCAGCATTTACCGAATGCTTCTTATGTGTCAAACACTGTGGTAGGAAGGCCCTTGCCTGCCATCTCATTTGCCGTGACAATAAATGTGAAAGCAGAAAGCTCCTCAGATATAAGGCACGTTTATTGGAAAGAAGGCAGAGAAAAGGAAGAGCAGCTTGAGAGAGTAGATGAAAGCAAGATTTTTTATTATTATTATTATTATTATTATACTTTAAGTTCTAGGGTACATGTGCATAACGTGCAGGTTTGTTACATACGTATACTTGTGCCATGTTGGTGTGCTGCACCCATCAACTCGTCAGCACCCATCAACTCATCCTTTACATCAGGTATAACTCCCAGTGCAATCCCTCCCCCCTCCCGCCTCCCCATAATAGGCCCCAGTGTGTGATGTTCCCCTTCCGAGTCCAAGTGATCTCATTGTTCAGTTCCCACCTATGAGTGAGAACATGCGGTGTTTGGTTTTCTGTTCTTGAGGTAGTTTGCTGAGAATGATGGTTTTCAGCTGCATCCTTGTCCCTACAAAGGACACAAACTCATCCTTTTTTATGGCTGCATAGTATTCCATGGTGTATATGTACCACATTTTCTTAATCCAGTCTGTCACTGATGGATGTTTGGGTTGATTCCAAGTCTTTGCTATTGTTAATAGTGCCCCAATGAACATACGTGTGCATGTGTCTTTATAGCAGCATGATTTATAATCCTTTGGGTATATACCCAGTAATGGGATGGCTGGGTCATATGGTACTTCTAGTTCTAGATCGTTGAGGAATCGCCATACTGTTTTCCATAATGGTTGAACTAGTTTACCATCCCACCAACAGTATAAAAGTGTTCCTATTTCTCCACATCCTCTCCAGCACCTGTTGTTTCCTGATTTTTTAATGATCGCCATTCTAACTGGTATGAGATGGTATCTCATTGTGGTTTTGATTTGCATTTCTCTGATGGCCAGTGATGACGAGCATTTTTTCATGTGTCTGTTGGTGAAGGCAAGATTTTAAAAGCCAAATCTCAAGTGTTGCTAAAGTAATTCTGTCATAATTTTCCCAGTATTACATTGCCTGTTTCTCATTGTCAGCTTTAGAGACTGAATGTTAAAATGGAGTTTGTACCTAGAAAGTAACTGCCTTTTCCATTATGTTTGCAAAACACTTGGTATATTTAATGTAGCCTTAAGACTTACTGGATAATTAGACTCACTAGAAAATTCACATTAATAAGAATTAATTGTCACTATCATGATTTAAGAAATACGGGAATATAAGGAAGGGGTTAAAGTTTCTTTCTCAAGGATACACAGCCATTGATATCTGAGGAGGTATGTTAAGCCTCAAGGTCTTGCTTCAAGCTAAAACACATATTTAATATTTAAATCCCTCAAGAATTCTTCACCCTAGAAAAAGGTAACACATTAAGTTCCAAAGTCAGCTCCTTCCCTATCTTGCATATGAATGGCAAGATTGGGCAGTTAACAATATTTTGAATTTTGGGGAAAAAACAGGTTTTGTTCAAGTCAGAGCCTCTGTTATTTCTTTTCATCCCACAATTCATGATTTGAACCCACACATATTTGATTTTTTCCCTTCCTTATTTTTTGGAAAAAAATATATCATCACCATTATGAAAAGGTTGATACTGTTTGGAGTTGGAGTTATTCCTACCAATTTTTCAAGATTCTGTAGTATCTTTCTGCCAGAATATAGAACCATGCATCATCCAGACATTTGAATGGTCCCTGATGCATATTTTGAGAAAATAGTCCTGCCATTATCTAGAATTGACTTGATATATAGGGCTCAGTTTTAAGGTTTACAGTGTGGTTTCCACTGGGAGGAACTGCATAAAACTGTGTCCAATTAGAAACGATTCACAGCTGCAATGAAGACAATTTAGTAAGACAACACAGAAGGAATGAAAGATGTTACTTGGAGTCTCAGGACCTGCCAAACACAGGATTTGAAAGAAACACAGAAAGACAAATCTTTTCCAGGTTGAGTCTGACTTACGTTCCTTTAACTGCAATCTGATGGCTTATCAGGAGACCAGCAAAGAGACTACTTAAAGTGATTTTCCTGTCTCTTTATTCCCGATCAAACACTATGCAGAGCAGGCCTCGGATACTCCTTACATAGTTCCAAACGCTTGTCAAATGTAGGATTTTGCACGGACTGAAGAGTCCTGTTTCCTAAGTAGACCTACCTTACCGGGACTGGCTGCTCATTACTGGAGGCCTCTCAAGCCAGTCACTAATGTGTTTACTTATTTCACAAACACTGTTGAACACTTACTGCATGCTTTGTGTAGGGCACACAAAGATTTTTTTTTAATGCAGTTCCTGCTCTCAAGATGTATGATATGGTTTATGGATGGCTGCCCTGAATTAATAATATAATTTGGTTAGAATTGTAGTGAAGAGGGGTATTTGAAGGCAACTAGGGATCTGAGGCAGAGGGTGATTAAAACCACCTGGGAGGGTAGGAATGGGGAATGTCAGGGAAAACTTGCCATCTAATAGGCTTGTTTAGAACCAACTAAATAAAATGAGACTTCGTGGATCTCAAGGAACTGGAACCATCAGGCTGACTTCGCTCTATATTAATGTTTGCATCAGGTTTCCAATTGGTCTGTGCTGAGGTATGTGCTATCACTTGTAAGACTCTGTCGCAGAAGGCTTTTGCATGATGTATCAATGCCAAGTCAATTTGTGGGTTTATACTTGGTATTGGAGTCTTAGCATCAGTATTCAGGAGCCCTCTGGCATAGGACATAGGAAAGTAACCTAGTTTAAAACAGTGGTTATATCAAATTCCCACTTAGCCCAGTCTGCAAACCACAGAGCTCCTGTATGGAAGCTAGCTTTGATATACACTGTTCAGCAGTTAAATAAAGGTATTATTTTGTTTTTTAAAAAAGCTCTCTTACTGCTTGCAGCCACTTGATACCAAACAGAAGCTGCCTTTTCAGTTGAGACAGGCACCCTGGTGAGCATTGACTCATTCGTTTTGGAGTTCTGATATCTTCGTTGCACAGGTGCCTTGCCAAACCTATGAAAATTTTACATGTAGCTCCCAGAGCCAGCAGTGTGATTACCAAAGCCATCCGTCTTTTTTTCATGCTGTAATATCTTTAATTCCTCATCCTTCCTGTCCTTCAAGTCATACTTCAAATGCCACATCATATACCAAACTAATACATCCTTTTTCTTTCTTGTTTAGAAATAGCTGTGTATAAAGTATTATGTCCCTTTGATACACACTGAGCTCTTTAGAGATAGCATCTAAGTCATCTTTATGTTGTATCCCCTATTTCACTTAGCAGAGTACTTCATTGTTTATTGAATGAAGAAATGGATAGATCAATGATCGACAAATAAATGAATACATAGATACACAGATGACAGGAAACATGGCATGTAGCAAATGAAGGAGGCTGTCTGTTGCCTGTTATCTAAGATGGTAATATTGACCTATTCCTGTTTATTACGTGTTTACCAGCCTGGTAAACACGCATGTCAGGAAGAGAAAGTATTTGTGATTGAACCATACTTGATACATAAATGTCCTCAGCCTGAAGGGTTTGATAAATAGGAAGCATGCAAAGTTTAGCTTGAGATTGTAAAAACAATCTTTATATTTTGTACATTGAATGAAAATAGAGTTTGCAAAAACTATAGCCTAGTCAGACCTGGACCAAATATGGACAGACTAAATGTTTGTATTTTTTTCATGACTTCAAAAGAGTTCAAAACAATATCCACTTTGTATTGCATGATCAAGGAACATAGTGATTATGGATTTAATATTTTTTACATTTTAAAACTAAACTAATTTTACTCAGTCTTTTGTTCCCTGCCCTCTGATTATTGTGCCTAGATAATACTTTTGACTTTAGAATATTACAAAGTCATCCCAATAGCTGTTTGAGTAGAAGTAATGGATGTAAGATCTAGTTAATAAGAATAATAAAAATACTTATATTATGTGTTGATTTTCTGATAGGTTTATTTGGGCTCTTCTTTTCTCTTTATTTTCCTCATAGTGCGGGAGTTGGCCGGACTGGTTGTTTCATCGTCATAGATGCCATGTTAGAAAGAATAAAGCATGAAAAAACTGTAGATATTTATGGCCATGTAACTTTAATGAGAGCCCAGAGGAACTACATGGTTCAAACAGAAGACCAATACATCTTTATCCATGATGCACTGTTAGAAGCAGTGACTTGTGGAAATACCGAAGTGCCAGCTAGAAACTTGTATGCCTACATTCAGAAGCTGACACAAATAGAAACAGGAGAGAATGTGACAGGAATGGAGCTCGAATTTAAGGTATGGTATTGGATGTGATGTGGTTATTCAGGAGCGAGTCATTCTGGGTTTGTCTTTGAGTCGGGGCTTTACTTTAACCTTTCAAATTTGTGAAGTACAAGATTCATTTGACCTTTCCCTCAGGTGTATGATTCTAAAATGTATTCCTCCCCTTTTCCTCTTCTATTCTTTGCTTCCTAATAATATCTTGAGCCCTTACGTCTGCTAATTTGAGAGACTATACTTTCAGAAAATATATAGAAATCCACTAGGCTGTAGAGAGTAATTAGCTAGATATGAAGAGCAGTACAATTTGAATAGTCATTTATTTTAAGTAAACAAAAGATTTCTATCGAAAAGGGAAAGGTAGGGTACATTGCATTCAAACCATAGGTGAAATTGACTGGTGGGTTTTTCCTTTTTTTTCTATTCAACAGCGTCTAGCCAGCTCAAAAGCTCACACCTCAAGATTTATCAGTGCCAATCTTCCATGTAATAAATTCAAAAATCGCCTTGTTAATATTATGCCATATGAATCCACAAGGGTATGCCTGCAGCCTATCCGTGGAGTAGAAGGATCTGATTACATCAATGCCAGTTTTATTGATGGCTACAGGTATCTACTTTTGCTCCCCTGACTATGTGCCCTAGTTTCATAACCGGAATAAATTTCATCTTCATTCAAAGCATTTTCTTTCTGCATAGGTCATCATTTAGTCCCTTGATATTTTTTTATTATTTTGGATAGGAGTAAGAAGCAGTAGTTATGAAGTGTTTAATCTGGCCTTCTGCACTCTTCTTTCAGAAGCCAATTGGATTTGTAAGGAGTTAAAGAATCTGTTTTGTACCATATTTCATAAATGTAATAGATTGTGTGAGACTAATTTCTAGAAAATGAAGCTGCACATCTAAGTGTTTCTTAAGTGATTTGTATGACACATGAAAATGAGCTATTAGCATTGCACTAAAATTCAAATAATAATGATAAAGACATACATCATAATATTAACAAGCAATTTATTTTGCAAGGTCCCGAAAATGTATTAAATGCTCTCATTTGATTGTGTAATCTTAGCAGGAATTTACCGCAATTGCATTAATAATATGTTTTCATTTTTTATTACCAGGTTGATGTTTATATATCAAGTGTGAGCTTTTGCATGTTCTCTAAATACTGTAACACATTCTTTTCATTCTCTGTAATTCAGACAACAGAAAGCCTACATCGCTACCCAGGGGCCCTTGGCAGAGACCACTGAAGACTTCTGGCGGATGCTCTGGGAACACAATTCCACCATCGTTGTGATGCTCACCAAGCTGCGTGAAATGGGCAGAGTAAGTGTGTGGCCCTTGTGTCTCTCCTCATAAGACATGTACTCTATGGAGAAATGAAGACTTTGTTTTAATAACTCTTGTGCTAGTGTCATTTTTTTGGAAATGCAGTGGACTCTGGACACGATCCAGACCATCGTTCCTTGTTAGTTTCTAAATTTGTAAAGCCACATCAAGTTTTAAAATTTCCGTGTTTTAAAGAAAGATCTAGTGATTTGTTTCCAGTGAAGCACAAACATAGAGACAAATGAGTAGCAGGTGACCCTGTTTGACTTATGTCTGACTCTCAGCATTTTCTTACTGCCTTTTGTTCTGGACATGCTAGAGTTTGATGTGCCATCATTTCTCTGTATGAAGGAACTTGAGTTTCTTTTCTTCCTGTGGCAAATTCTTACTTGCCTACCTTTCACCCCCATTGAATAAAGTGTTGGAAAGTGACGTAATTTTTCTAAGGATATAACCCAGTAATCCCAGATCCACTTTTTAAAAAATGTGGGTTTTTTGGGGGAAATACACATGAAATAGTATTAGAAATATTTAAGGTTTCTATTATTTATTAATATTACTCTACTATTATGACCTAATATTATTTAGAGATACCTCTTAGATTGACTTCATGTAAGCATTTTTTCATATTTGCCTCAGATATTTTCTTTCTGTCTTCTTTGTGTCAATTAAATAGAAGTGCAGCTAAAGCCCAACTTTTAGAGCCCCCAGAGAGAACAAAAAGAATATCAGACTAGGAAAGTAACTGACTTACTCTGATGTGGTCACTGACTCTGCAGGGTTTAGCCAAGTCATTAAGATGGCCTGGGCCCCCCTGTTTCCTTGACAAGTAAGATTGGAACAAATCAATTCAGACGTTTCTATGCCCATACTGATGGTTCTCTTAATTCCAAACCGTAGTGGTGCAATATATTGTTGTCATGGCCAGCATTGTCCAAGGACTGATGTAATTATTTGGATAACTTGTAGGTGTGAAGATGCTTACCGTATCAAAGTATTCAATTCAACTCGTGTATATTAAGCAGCTACTATCTGCCAGGTACTGTGCTGGATCCCATGGGCAAATACTGAACCAAAGGGTTTCCCTATGAAGGGAGCTCATCGTTTCAAAGACAAAATGAGTCATATACAATTGGAATTGCCTTGAATTTTGAAACTTTATTAATGGGATAAGAAAATTAGATAGATAGATAGACAGACAGACAGACAAAATGTTTTTTATGCTTTGCATAGTTTAACATTAATCTTCTCTCCTTTTAGGAGAAATGTCACCAATACTGGCCAGCAGAACGGTCTGCAAGATACCAGTACTTTGTTGTAGATCCCATGGCTGAGTACAACATGCCACAGTACATCCTAAGGGAATTCAAGGTCACAGATGCCAGGGTAAGTTGGCACAGTCTTCAACTCTTAACCATTAGCTGAAAAGTAGTCTAAGATACCTCTCTCTGGGAGAAGCATTTGACTGTCATCCCAAAGAGAAATCACTCATCCTGGAGAACATTTTTTTTTTTTTTTAAATATGTAAGAGTAACTTTTCCTCTGTCTGGCAAGCTTTCTCCCAAACCTTAGTTTGGCTTTCATTCAAACATAACATCTGGCAGCTCAACCTTGGGGATGCACTTGGTGAGTGTTTGTGCTGGGAAGTTTTTACTGATTGGTTGGCTGTGCTTACATTCACCTTCTCAGCTCATTCTCTTTGGAGCTTTTTTGACTTCTTCATTACTTGAGGCTGTAAATATGTTGTTGTTTTGCAAAGCCCTTTAGGTCATATGGACCCAGAGGTTAATTTGGTATGATTTTAAAACTGCAGAGCAAATGGCATTCTTTAGAAAAATCTGACAAGCTTTGCACATTCTAATTTGATTCCTGGCATGGCTTATTCCTCAGTGTGCTAATGTGTCTGTCCATGAGAGCTGTGATCCCGTGACCCTTGTTGGCTAATTTTCATTCTGCATTTCTTATCTGGATTGTTGAGTCCAAGGTTCAGCCCTGATGTAAGATGTTCTATGCATAAACTCTAATATCTTTGCCTTTGGCCACTTTCAACCCATAATTACAAACACATCTTAAGGGAGAACAGGTCAGTTCAAAACCTGCCTTGTGTTTGGAACTGTCATAGTGGGTGGGTTGAATAAAACTCTAGGGTAGATCTATTTAGTTGATCCATTTTTTTTTCTGGAAAGCAGCTTTCTCCAAATTTATGTTTGGAGATTGTCTGCTAATCACCAAAGCCTGGCCCTGGCTGTTGACCTTAAGTGAGAGAGAAATTGGTTAGCAGGAGGGTTGGCCTCGGTGACCGACCTGTTAATCCCAGAAAGTTGTATTAACTATTCTGAAGGTGACTGTATTCAAGGCAGCAGTTAAATCTCTAGGTCTTGAGTGTGACCTGCCCCATTGTTTAAAAAAGCAAAAAAACAGTACTCTTTCAGAATTTGAATCTAGGTATGTGAGTGAAAATAGAAAGTGCATTCTGAGTAAACTCACCAACTATTCCTGGTGATAAAAAGAGACCAGACCCCACCAATGGCAGAGACGCCTTTCCTACTCCACACATGCCCAACTTAAATCTGATCACAATAAACACAAGAAGATTGAAACCAGAAATTGCTCACCGTTTTTGTTAAGTCTCCCTGTGATTGTCATCTCAACTTCCCAGTTTAGGAAGCAATTTGGAACTTGAGAATAGAGTATTTTTTTTTTGTCCCTTCCTTTTTTTAAAAAAAAATAATACTTTAACTTATGGGATACATGTACAGAATGTGCAGGTTTTTACATAAGTATATACGTGCCATGGTGGTTTGGTATACCATCAACCATCATCTACATTAGGTATTTCTCCTAATGCTGTCATTCCCCAAGCCCCCAACCCCACAAAAGGCCCCAGTGTGTGATGTTCCCCTGCCTGTGTCTATGTGTTCTCATTGTTCAACTCCCACTTTTGAGTGCAGCATTTGGTTTTCTGTTCCTATGTTACTTTGCTAAGAATGATGGTTTCCAGCTTCATCCATGTCCCTGCAAAGGACATGAACTCATCCTTTTTTATAGAATACTCACCATAGTATTCTATGTTGTATATGTGCCACATTTTCTTTATCCAGTCCATCATTGATGGACATTTGGGTTGATCCCAAGTCTTTGCTATTGTGAGCAATGGTATATTAACATATGTGTGCATGTGTTTTTATAGTAGAATGATTTATAATCCTTTGGGTATATACTCAGTAATGGGATTGCTCAGTCAAATGATATTTCTGGTTCTAGATCCTTGAGGAATCACCAAACTGTCTTCCACAATGGTTAACTAATTTACACTCCCACCAACAGTGTAAAAGTGTTCCTATGTTTCCACATCCTTTCCAGCATCTGTTGTTTCCTGACATTTTAATGATCACCATTCTAATTGGTGTAAGATGGTATCTCATTGTGGTTTTGATTTGCATTTCTCTAACGACCGATGATGGTGAGCAGTTTTTCATGTTTGTCGGCCGCATAAATGTCTTCTTTTGAGAAGTGTCTGTTCATATCCTTTGCCTACTTGTCGATGGGGTTGTTTTTTTCTTGTAAATATAACTTCTTTGTAGATTCTGGATGTTAGCCCTTTGTCAGATGGATAGATTATGAAAATTTTCTCCCATTCTATAGGTTACCTGTCCACTTTGATGGTAGTTTCTTTTGCTGTGCAGAAGCTCTTTAATTATATCCCATTTGTCAATTTTGGCTTTAGTTGCCATTGCTTTTGGTGTTTTAGTCCTGAAGTCTTTGTCTATGACTGTGTCCTGAATGGTACTGCCTGGGTTTTCTTCTAGGGTTTTTATGGTTTTAGGTCTTAGGTTTAAGTCTTTAATCCATCTTGAGTTAATTTTTGTATAAGGTAAGGATCCTGTTTCAGTTTTCCCAACACTATTTATTAAATAGAGAAGCCTTTCCCCATTGTTTTTCCTCAGGTTTGTCAAAGATCAGATGGTTGCAGATGTGTGGCATTATTTATGAGACCTCTGTTCAGTTCCATTGGTCTGTATATCTGTTTTGGTAGCAGTACCATGCCGTTTTGGTTACTGTAGCCTTGTAGTGTCCTTTGAAGTCAGGTAGCATGATGCCTCAAGCCTTGTTCTTTTTGCTTAGGATTGTCTTGGCTATGGGGGCTTATTGGTTCCACATCAAATTTAAAGTAGATTTTTCCTATTCTGTGAAGAAAGTCAATGGTAGCTTGATAGGGATAGCATTGAATCTATAAGTTACTTTGGGCACAATAGCCATTTTCATAATATTGATTCTTCCTATCCATAAGCATGGGATAGTTTTCCATTTGTTTGTATCTCCGCTTATTTCCTTGAGCAGTGGTTTGTAGTTCTTGAAGAGGTCCTTCACATCCCTTGTAAGTTGTATTCCCAGGTATTTTATTCTCTTTGTAGCAATTGTGAATAGGAGTACACTCATGATTTTGCTATTATTTGTGTATAGGGATGCTTGTGATTTTTGCACATTCATTTTGTATCCTGAGATTTCGCTGAAGTTGCTTATCAGCCTGAGGAGATTTTGGGCTGAGACGATGGGGTTTTCTAAATATACAATTCTGTCATCTACCATCAGGGACAATTTGACTTTCTCTCTTCCTATTTGAATGTCCTTTATTTCTTTCTCTTGCATGATTGCCCTGGCCGGAACTTCCAGTGCTGTGTTGAATAGGAGCAGTGAGAGAGGGCATCCTTGCCTTGTGCCAGTTTTCAAAGGGAGTGCTTCCAGTTTTTGCCCATTCGTTATGATAGTGGCTGTGGGTTTATCATAAATAGCTCTTCTTATTTTGAGATACGTTCCATCAATACCTAGTTTATTGAATAGAGTTTTTAGCACGAAGGGCTGTTGAATTTTGTCCAAGGCCTTTTCTGCATCTATTGAGATAATCATGTGGTTTTTGTCATTGGTTCTGTTTATGTGATAGATTACGTTTATCGAGATCCATATGTTGAACCAGCCTTGCATCCCAGGGATGATGCTGACTTGGTCATGGTGGATAAGCTTTTTGATGTGCTGCTGGATTTGGTTTGCCAGTATTTTATTGAGGATTTCTGCATCGATGTTCATCAGGGATATTGGCCTGAATTTTTTTTTGCTGTGTCTCTGCCAGGTTTTGGTATCAGGATGATGCTGGCCTCCTAACATGAGTTAGGGAGCATTCCCTCTTTTTCTATTGTTTGGAAAAGTTTCAGAAGGAGTGGTACCGGCTCCTGTTTGTACCTCTGGTAGACTTCGGCTGTGAATCCAGCTGGTCCTGCACTTTTTTTGGTTGCTAGGCTATTAATTACTGCCTCAATTTCAGAACTTGTTATTGGTCTATGCAGAGTTTTGACTTCTTCCTGGTTTAGTCTTGGGAGGGTGTATGTGTCCAGGAATTTATCCATTTCATCTAGATTTTCTACTTTATTTACATAGAGGTGTTGATAGTATTCTCTGATGGTAGTTTGTATTTCTGTGGGGTCAGAGGTGATTTCCCCTTTGTCTTTTTTTATTGTGTCTATTTGAGTCTTCTGTCTTTTCTATCTATTTTGTTGATCTTTTCCAAAAGCCAACTCCTGGATTCATTGAGTTTTTGAAGGGTTTTTCGTGTCTCTCTCTCCTTCAGTTCTGTTCTGTTCTTAGTTATTTCTTGTCTTCTGCTAGCTTTCAAATTTGTTTGCTCTTGTTTCTCTAGTTCTTTTAATTATAATGTTAGGGTGTCAAGTTTAGATCTCTCCTGCTTTCCCTTGTGGGCATTCAGTGCTATAAATTTCTCTCTACACACTGCTTTAAATGTGTCCCAGAGATTCTGGTACATTGTGTCTTTGTTCTCATTGGTTCCAAAGAACATCTTTATTTCTGCCTTCATTTCATTATTTACCCAGTAGTCATTCAGGAGCAGCTTGTTCAGCTTCCATGTAGTTTTGTGGTTTTGAGTGAGTTTCTTAATCCTGAGTGAGTTCTATGAGTGAGTTCTAATTTGATTGCACTGTGGTCTGAGAGACCATTCGTTATGATTTCCGTTTTATTGCATTTGCTGAGGAGTGTTTTTCTTCCAATTCTGTGGTCAACTTTAGAGTAGGTGCAGTGTGGTGCTGAGAAGAATGTATATTCTGTTGATTTGGGGTGGAGAGTTCTGTAGATGCCTATTAGGTCTGCTTAGTCCAGAGCTGAATTCAAGTCCTGAATGTCCTTGCTAATTTTCTGTCTCATTGATCTATTGACAGTGGGATGTTAAAGTCTCCCACTATTATTGTGTGGGAGTCTAAGTCTCTTTGTAGGGCTCTAAGGACTTGCTTTATGAATCTGGGTGCTCCTGTATTGGGTTCACATATATTTAGGATAGTTAACTCTTCTTGTTTCATTGATCTCTTTGCTGTTTTGTAATGGCCTTCTTTGTTGTTGGTTTAAAGTCAGTTTTATCAAAGACTAGGATTGCAACCCCTGCTTTTTTTTGCTTTCCATTTGATTGGTAGATCTTCCTCCATCCTTTTATGTTGAGCCTATGTGTGTCTCTGCATGTGAGATGGGTCTCCTCAATACAGCATGCTGATGTGTCTTGACTCTATCTTGCCAGTCTGTGTCTTTTAATTGGGGGCATTTATCCCATTTACATTGAAGGTTAATATTGTTATGTGTGAATTTGATTCTGTCATTATGATGCTAGCTGGTTCCTTTGCCTGTTAATTTGATGCATTAATGCTCTTTACAATTTGGTATGTTTTTGCAGTGGCTGCTACCAGTTTTTCCTTTCCATATTTAGTGCTTCCTTCAGGAGCTCTTGTAAGGCAGGCCTGGTGGTGACAAAAAAATCTCTCAGCATTTGCTTGTCTGTCTCTCCCTTGCTTATGAAGCGTAGTTTGGCTGGATATGCAGTTCCGGGTTGGAAATTACAGTATTGTTAAACAGATAACCTTTAAAGAAAGTCAGGCAGTCTTTCCTCCAAATAGAAGGAATTCGTACACATGAGTCAGAAATGAAATCCCCAGGGCATTCAGAGGAGAATAAATCTGTATTACCTAGCCTCTCAGTCTCCGTCCTGTGCTTTCCAAATCTTTTCCAGAGACAGAGGGGAGTAAATCATGCTTCCATGGTAACCATCCATAAGGTACTTGTGGGTCCAAATAGTTTTCTCTGTTTCTCAGGATTCCCACACACTTGGTGTCATCTTCCTGTTTTACCTCCATCCCCAAATAACGTCAGTCAGGAATCTGGCATGTACCTGTGAAAACCACCAAGCAAGGTGATGAGTGCTCATCTCACGTTGAGATCCTTTCTCTTCTCAATATGAGTAATGATAAATATTGAGTCCCTGTTCACTTACCCAGAACCTTGGGAACATGCACACTTGTATCTAAAACAACTTTGATGGGGAAATATGTGTTAACAAAGATGGAAAGGAGGAACAAGTTGAAGCCTCTCTAATGAGAAGAGACCATTTAGGAGTGGGAGCTCTTCAAGTGAGTTCAGTCTCTCTAAGCTTGGATTATTTCTGTCCGCTAATGAGTCAGGGGAGAAGGTTGATGGGCAGTGTATCATTCCTGCTTCTATAAACAGAGGTTCCTTTCCACTTTTCTTGTGCTTCTAGAAACACCTTAAAATTCCACAAGGAATCAGAAATGCCTTAGTGTCTTCTTTTCAACCCAGATGTACTTCATGAGTCAGAGCAGTTTTACCTAATCACTCTGACAAAGAAAAACTGCTCTTGCATCTGGCTTTTTTTTCTACCTTTTGGTTTATCTATGTTAAAGTCCCTCACAGACTGTTAATTCCTGTGGTCAGCCAGGGAGAGCTCTTTTTCAGAAAGGGGCATTTGTTTGCTAGTGGTCCTTGGTATCCTTGAGGGATGCTTTATTTGCCACTTAACAGCACAGTCACATGGTTCATGCTATGTCCCCTGCCATGGCTAGAAATTGTATTCCTCTGAGACATGGGGGGCATCCAGGTTAACAGCAACTACTGGGTTTGTGTCAGATCCTTTAAATGTCACCATCTGTCATTTGACAATGTTAGAAATACGCCAGCACAGCAGATGTGGAGTTATCATGACAACTGCAAAAGCTCTGGTCTGGATGCCATGCCTGGGTGCTTGTTTCAATATTACAAAGTGATAAGTTTCTGAAATTTTTAAAATGGAGTATGTATGTTCCATTTTGGAAAGAACGCAGACATGATCAATGGTTACGAACCCAAACTTTGGGTCTCAGAAGCATTTGCTAATGGGGGAACTATGTTGCTATTTACTAACGAGAACCAGGTTTTTAACTGGGCACTGCGAGAGTAAATACATTTGTGATTTGATTTAAAGGTATGTGCATATGGACAATATTCATAGCATATGCACTAAGTTTCTAGTTAAACATGTTCCTAACTTTTTCTACCCTTTTTGTTTTTGGGAAATAAAAATGACTGCTCTTGTGGTCTGTGCGCTTGCTGAATCCTCCTGGCGTCTTCCTTTGTGGCCGGGTATGTGGCTTTCCTTCTAAAGGACGGCCAGTCCCGAACAGTAAGGCAGTTCCAGTTCACTGACTGGCCAGAACAAGGAGTGCCAAAGTCCGGAGAAGGATTTATTGACTTCATCGGCCAAGTCCATAAAACAAAAGAACAGTTTGGCCAAGATGGACCCATTTCGGTCCATTGCAGGTAAGTTACAATTCAAGAAGGGTAAGTTTCCATTTGTGATTAAAGCAGTGATGATAACTGTGAAAATAAGTGTCGGTGGTTCTTCATTGTACACACTTTTTGTATAAGTTTGCTTATTTGAAATATTATTCTTGGAAATGTATTATGAAACAAAGCAGGTTTGATTTCTCTTTTCATAAAGTGAAAATAATCAGAGGAAAACGTTTATCCCCAAAATTTGCTTCCTGTTAGACAAACCAGATTACCAATTTTACCTTAATAGGAATCGTTGGTACCTCCCCTAGTAATAATTTGTTGTGTTAATCATTTCATATTTGCTTTTGCTTTCATAGCAATGCATTGATAACAATCTTTCTCCTGTGTTTGTCTTTGTGAAAAACTCATGAATAGCTATCAAACCTTAATGACAATACTAATTCCTGCCAGTCAATAAGTGCTTAGTATGGTACCTCAGTTAAAAATGCAATTTGCTTGAAAATTGTTGCTATATCAGAAAATGAAGTACCTTCAAGTTAATTATTTTCAATAGTTTCTAGAGCATTTTATAACTCAAGTCATTAAAGTTAATAGAAACAGCAAGTAAATGGTTCAGACATTCACCGTAAATTTAGTGTTTTTGGAAGTTGCTGTGCAAAAACCCTCTAACAAAAGGAAATCACCACCTAATTTTATTTAAACTAATGTATTTTAGGATTCTAGCAACTTGACATCTAAATTGCTAATCTTTTTATGGTGAAACTCTTGAGAGAGTTTATTAAAAAATATATTTTGCTTCAGCACATCAAAGAAAACTATAGTTCTTAATGACATAGAAAGCAGGATCTCAAAACGGGCCAAATATTAGACTTGGGCCAAGATACCTCTGTGTTCCAGTCTCAATTCTATTATTTGGGTCTATGATAATGAAGTTTCTCTGGACCTCAGTTATCTTAGCTGATGTTTACAGAAGTCCTTTCTAGCATCCTTTGTTTCTCAGGCATGTTATGAGAAGCAAACCTTTATGTACATTTTCTTTCTAATGAGTCATTAAACATCCTTTGCATACCAATCAAAGAGCACGTAGGAAATAATACTAACCATCAAGGAGAGCTGGAAAGACGGCCGAATAGGAACAGCTCTGGTCTGCTGCTCCCAGTGAGATTGACACAGAACGCAGGTGATTTCTGCATTTCCCATTTCATCTCACTGGGACTGGTTGGACAGTGGGTGCAGCCCACAGAAGGTGAGCCGAAGCACAAGGGGTCAAGGGATTTCCCTTTCCTAACCAAGGGAAGCCGTGAGAGACTGTACCGCAACCATACACTCAGGCCCAGATACTGCGCTTCTCCCACAGTCTTTGCAACTGGTAAGCCAGGAGATTCCCTCCAGTGGTGCCTGGCTTGGCAGGTCCTACCCCTACAGAGCCCAGCAAGCTGAGATCCACTGGCTTGAAAATCTCACTGCTAGCACAGCAGTCTGAGGTCTACCTGGGACACTCAGCTGGGTGAAGGGAGGGGCGTGTGCCATTGCTGAGGCTTGAGTAGGCTGTTTTCCCCTCACAGGGTAAACAAAGCCGCCAGGAAGTTCGAAATGGGCTGAGTCCACCACAGCTCAGCAAGGCCGACTGCCCCTCTAGATTAGATTACTCCTCTCTGGGTGGGGCATCTCTGAAAAAAAGACAGCAGCCCCAGTCAGGGACTTACAGATAAAACCCCCATCTCACTGAGACAGAGCACCTGGGGGAAGGGGCAGTTGTGGGCGCAGCTTCAGCAGACTTACTTAGCAGTCCCCACCTGGCAGCTCTGAAGAGAGCATCTCTTCTCCCGCTGCAGCGTTCCAGCTCTGATTGATAAGGCACAGACTCTCTACTCAAGTGGGTCCCGGACCCCCATGTATCTTGACTGGGAGACACTTCCCAGTAGGGGCTGACAGATACCTCATACAGGAGAGCACTGGCTGGCACCTGGCAAGTGCCCCTCTGGGACGAAGCTTCCAGAGGAAGAAATAGGCAGCAATCTTTGCTGTTTTGCAGCCTCTGCTGGTGATACCCAGGCAAACAGGGTCTGGAGTGGACCTCCAGCAAAACTGCAGCAGAGAGTCCTGTTAGAAGAAAACTAACAGAAAGGAATAGCACGTCCACCCAGAGAACCCCCCCACCTGAAGGTCACCAACATCAAAGGCCAAAGGTAGATAAATCCACGAAGATGGGGAAAAACCAGCACAAAAAGGCTGAAAATTCCAAAAACCAGAACACCTCTCCTCCGCCAAAGGATCACAACTCCTCGCCAGCAAGGGAACAGAATTGGACAGAGAATGAGTTTGACAAATTGACAGATGTAGGGTAAAAACAAACTCCTCCAAGCTAAAGGAGCATGTTCTAACCCAATGCAAGGAAGCTAAGAACTTTGAAAAAAAGTTAGAGGAATTGCTAACTAGAGTAACCAGTTTAGAGAATGACCTGATGGAGCTGAAAAACACAGCACGAGAACTTTGCAAAGCATACACAGGTATCAATAGCTGAATCAATCAAGTGGAAAGGATATCAGAGATTGAAGGTCAACTCAGTGAAATAAAGTATGAGACAAGATTAGAGAAAAAAGAGTGAAAAGAAATGAACAAAGCCTCCAGGAAATACGGGACTATGTGAAAAGACCATATTTACGTTTCATTGGTGTACCTGAAAGTAGTGTTCACAGTATTTCCTTAATTTGAATGTTGGCCTGTCTGGCTAGGTTGGGGAAGTTCTTCTGGATAATATCCTGAAGAGTTTTCTCCAACTTCGTTCCATTCTCCCCTTCACTAAGATATTCCTCAGGAAGAGCAACCCCAAGCCACATAATCATCAGATTCACTAAGGTTGAAATGAAAGAAAAAATGTTAAGGGCAGCCAGAGAGAAAGGTCGGCTTGCCCACAAAGGAAGCATATCAGACTAACAGTAGATCTCTCAGCAGCAACCCTACAGGCCAGACGAGAGTGGGGGCCAATATTCAACATTCTTAAAGAGAAGAATTTTCAACCCAGAATTTCATATCCAGCCAAACTAAGCTTCATAAGTGAAGGAGAAATAACATCCTTTACAGACAAGCAAATGCTGAGAGATTTTTGTCACCACCAGGCCTGCCTTACAAGAGCTCCTGAAGGAAGCACTAAATATGGAAAGGAAACACTGGTACCAGCCACCGCAAAAACATACCAAATTGTAAAGACCATCAATGCTATGAAGAAACTGCATCAATTAATGGGCAAAATAACCAGCTGTCATCATAATGACAGGATCAAATTCACACATAACAATATTAACCTTAAATGTAAACAGGCTAAATGCCCCAATTAAAAGACACAGATTGGCAAATTGGACAAAGAGTCAAGACCCATCAGTGTGCTGTATTGAGGAGACCCATCTCACATGCAGAGACACACATAGGCTCAACATAAAGGGATGGAGGAATATTTACCAAGCAAATGGAAAGCAAAAAAA
>NW_012110030.1:2319275-2345958 GCF_000951045.1 Mandrillus leucophaeus | reverse complement strand
ACAAACAAGGGCATTACATAATGGTAAAGGGATCAAAGCAATAAGAAGAGCTAACTATCCTAAATATATATGAACCCTATACAGGAGCACCCAGATTCATAAAGGAAGTTCTTAGAGACCTATAAAGAGACGTAGACTCCCACACAATAATAGTGGGAGACTTTAACACCCTACCGTCAATATTAGACAGCCCAACGAGACAGAAAATTAACAAGGATGTTCAGAACTTGAACTCAACTCTGGACCAAGCAGACCTAATAGACGTCTGCAAATCAACAGAATGTACATTATTCTCAGCACCACATCGTACTTATTCTAAAATTGACCACATAATTGGAAGTAAAACACTCCTCAGCAAATGCAAAAAAACACGGAAATCATAACAAACGGTCTCTCAGACCACAGTGCAATCAAATTAGAACTCACTTAGGATTAAGAAACTCACTCAAAACCACACAATGACATGGAAGCTGAACAACCTGCTCCTGAATGACTACAGGGTATATAACGAAATGAAGGCAGAAATAAAGATGTTCTTTGGAACCAATGAGAACAAAGATACAACGTGCCAGAATCTGTGGGACACATTTAAAACAGTGTGTAGAGAGAAATTTCCAGGACTAAATGCCCACAAGAGAAAGCAGGAGAGATCTAAAATTGACACCCTAACATCACAATTAAAAGAACTAGAGAAACAGGAGCAAACAAATTCAAAAGCTAGCAGAAGGGCAAGAAATAACTAAGATCAGAAAAGAACTGAAGGAGATAGAGACACAAAAAACCCTTCAAAAATTCAGTGAATCCAGGAGCTGGCTTTTGGAAAGATCAACAAAATAAAAAGAGTGCTAGCCAGACTAATAGAGAAGAATCAAATAGACACAGTGAAAAAGGATAAAGGGGAAATCACCACCAATCCCACAGAAATACAAACTACCATCAGAGAATACTATCAACACCTCTATGCAAATAAAGAAGAAAATCTAGAAGAAATGGATAAATTCCTGGACACATACACACCCTCCCAAGACTAAACCAGGAAGAAGTCAGAACTCTGCATAGACCAATAACAAGTTCTGAAATTGAGGCAGTAATTAATAGCCTAGCAACCAAAAGGTGCAGGACCAGACGGATTCACAGCCGAATTCTACCAGAGGTACAAACAGGAGCTGGTACCACTCCTTCTGAAACTTTTCCAAACAATAGAAAAAGAGGGAATGCTCCCTAACTCATGTTATGAGGCCAGCATCATCCTGATACCAAAACCTAGCAGAGATGTAACAAAAAAAATTTCAGGCCAATATCCCTGATGAACATCGATGCAGAAATCCTCAATAAAATACTGGCAAACCAAATCCAGCAGCACATCAAAAAGCTTATCCACCATGATCAAGTTGGCATCATCCCTGGGATGCAAGGCTGGTTCAACATAGAGATCTCGATAAACGTAATCTATCATGTAAACAGAACCAATGACAAAAACCACATGATTAACTCAATAGATGCAGAAAAAGCCTTGGACAAAATTCAACAGCCCTTCGTGCTGAAAACTCTCAATAAACTAGGTATTGATGGAACATATCTCAAAATAAGAAGAGCTATTTATGATAAACCCACAGCCACTATGATAACGAATGGGCAAAAACTGGAAGCACTCCCTTTGAAAACTGGCAAAAGGCAAGGATGCCCTCTCTCACTGCCCTATTCAACATAACATTGGAAATTCTGGCCAGAGCAATCATGCAAGAGAAAGAAATAAAGGGTATTCAATTAGGAAAAGAAGAAGTCAAATTGTCTCTGTTTGCTGATGACAAGATTGTATTTTTAGAAAACCCCATTGTCTCAGCCTCAAATCTCCTTAAGCTGATAAGCAACTTCAGCAGAGTCTCAGGATAATAAATGTACAAAAAATCACAAGCATTCCTATACACCAATAATAGAGAGCCAAATCTTGAGTGTACTCCCATTCACAATTGCTACAAGAAGAATAAAATACCTAGGAATCCAACTTACAAGGGATGTGAACCAACTTACAAGGGATGTGAAGGACCTCTTCAAGGAGAACTACAAACCACTGCCCAATGAAATAAAAGAGGGACACAAACAAATGGAAGAACATTCCATGCTCATGGATGGGAAGAATCAATATCGTGAAAATGGCCATACTGCCTACCCAAGGTAATTTATAGATTCAATGCTAACCCTATCAAGCTATCAATGATTTTCTTCACAAAATGGGAAAAATCTACTTTAAATTTGATATGGAGCCAAAAAAGAGTCCACAAAGTCAAGACATTCCTAAGCAAAAAGAACAAGGCTTGAGGCATTATGCTACCTGACTTCAAAGGACACTACAAGGCTACAGTAACCAAAACAGCATGGTGCTGCTACCAAAACAGATATACAGACCAATGGAACAGAACCAGAGACCTTATAAATAACGCCACACATCTGCAACCATCTGATCTTTGACAAACCAGAGGAAAAACAATGGGGAAAGGCTTCTCTATTTAATAAATAGTGTTGGGAAAACTGGCTAGCCATATGCAGAAAACTGAAACTGGATCCCTTCCTTACCCCTTATACAAAAATTAACTCAAGATGGATTAAAGACTTAAACCTAAGACCTAAAACCATAAAAACCCTAGAAGAAAATCTAGGCAGTACCATTCAGGACACAGGCATAAACAAAGATTTGAGGACTAAAACACCAAAAGCAATGGCAACTAAAGCCAAAATTGACAAATGGGATCTAATTAAAGAACTTCTGCAGAACCAAAAACTACCATCAGAGTGAACAGGCAACCTACAGAATGGGAGGAAATTTTTGCAATCTATCCATCTGATAAAGGGCTAACATCCAGAATCTACAAAGAAGTTATATTTACAAGAAAAAAACAACCCTATCGACAAGTAGGCAAAGGATATGAACAGACACTTCTCAAAAGAAGACATTTATGCGGCCGACAAACATATGAAAAACTGCTCACCATCATCGGTCGTTAGAGAAATGCAAATCAAAACCACAATGAGATACTAATCTTATGCCAGTTAGAATGGCAATCATTAAAAAGTCAGGAAACAACAGTTGCTGGGGAGGATGTGGAGAAATAGGAACACTTTACACTGTTTGTTAGTGGGAGTGTAAATTAGTTCAACGATTGTGGAAGATAGTTTGGTGATTCCTCAAGGATCTAGAACCAGAAATACCATTTGACCCAGCAATCCCATTACTGAATATATACCCAAAGGATTATAAATCATTCTACTATAAAGACACATACACACATATGTTAATGTAACACTGCTCACAATAGTGAAGACTTGGGACCAACCCAAATGCTCATCAATGATAAAGTAAATGTGGCACATATATACCATGGAATACTATGCAGCCATAAAAAAGGATGAGTTCATGTCCTTTGCAGGCACATGGATGAAATTGGTAAACCATCATTCTCAGCAAACTAACACAGGAACAGAAAACCAAACACCACATGTTCTCACTCATAAGTGGGAGTTGAACAGTGAGAACACATGGATGCAGGGAAACAAACATCACACACCAGGGCCTTTCAGGGGGTAGGGGGCTGAGGGAGGGATAGCATCAGAAGAAATACCTAATGTAGATGGTGGGTTCATGGGTGTAGTAAACCACTATGGCACATGTATACCTATGTAACAAACCAGCACATTTTTCTCATCTACCCCAGAACTTAAATTAAAAAAAAAAAAAAAATGCTAACCATCATCTAAGCCTCCAGTAAGTTGTAATCTTTTTGCTGGTAGAGGGTCTTGCCTCGACATTGATGGCTGCTGACTAATCAAGGAGTGGTGGTTTCTGAAAGGTGAGGTGGCTGTAGCAGTTTCTTAAAAGAAGATAATAATGAAGTTTGGCACATCAAGTAACTCTTTATCAAGAGTCTTCTCTGCACCATGCAATGCTGCTTGATAGCATTTTACTCTCAGTAGAACTTCTTTCAAAATTGGAGTCGTTCCTCTGCAACCCTGCTGCTTTTCAATTAACTTTGTTTATCTACTATTCTAAATCTTTTGTCATTTTCACAGTGTTCACAGCATCTTCATGAGTACATTCCATCTTGAAAAACCATTTTCTTTGCTCATCCATAAGAAGCAACTCCTCATGTATTCAGGTTTTATCATGAGATTGCAGCAATTCAGTCACATCTCCCAGCTCCACTTCTAGTTCTAGTTATCTTGCTATTCCACCATTTTTGCAATTTCTTCCTTCACTGAAGTCTTGAACCCCTCAAAGTCATCCATGATGATCAGAGTCAACTTCTTCCAAACTCCTGTTAATGTTGATAATTTGATCTTCTCCCATGAATCACAAATGTTTTCAATGGCATAGAATGGTGAATTATTTCCAGGAAATGTTTGATTTACTTTGCCCAGACCTACCAGAGAATCACTATCTATAGAATGTATAGCCTTACAAAATATAGTTCTTAAATAATAAAACTTGAAAGTTGAAATTCCTCCTTGGTCCATTGGGCTGCAGAATGAATATTGTATTCACAGGCATGAAAACATTAATCTCCTTGTACATTCCATCAGAGCTCTTGGGTGACAAGGTATATTGTCAATGAACAGTATTATCTTGAAAAGAATCTTTTATTCTGCACAGTAGGTCTCAAGAGTGGCCTTAAAATATTCAGTAAACGATGCTGTAAACAGATGTGTTGTCATCCATGCTTTCTTGTTCCATTTATAGAACTGGGCTATACAAGAGGTCGAGCTTTCAGCCTGTCTTGATGTTTGGTGTGCCTTCCTTACTAAAACTTGATTATTTCAAGCTTTTGACTTAAAGTGAGAGATGTTTAACTCTTCCTTTCACTTGAGTGTATTTAGTGTAATTCTTCAGAGCCCTAGGATTTTTGAAATGGTAAATGAGCTTTGGCTTCAGCTTAATGTCACCAGCTGCATGAGCCCCTAACGAGTCAGCCTGTTCTTTGAAGTTAGGCATTGACGCCTCTGTAGCTATCAGTCTTAGATGACAACTTCTTCCAATATAATGATGTTTGTCTACACTGAAGATCTGTTTTTTAATGTAGCCACCCTCATTCAGTGATCTTAGCTAGATCTTCTGGATAACTTGCTACAGCTTCTGCAACAGCACTTTTTGCTTCACCTTGCACTTTTATGTTATGGGGTTGGCTTCCTTCCTTAAACCTCATAAGCAAACCTCTGCTAACTTCAAACTTTTCTTCTGCAGCCTCCTTACCTCTCAGCCTTTGAAGAGAGTTAGGGCCTTGCTCTGGCCTAGGCTTTGATTTAAGGGAATGTTGTAAATGGTTTGATCTTCTATCCAGACCTTTAAAACTTTCTTCTTATCAGCAGTAAAGCTGTTCTACTTTCCTTATCATTCATGTGTGCACTGGAGTAGCACTTTTAATTTCCTTCAGGAACTTTGCATTCACAACTAGGCTGTTTGGTGCAAGAGGCCTAGCTTTCAGCATACCTGGGCTTTAAGCTTAATTATTTCTAGCTTGTGATTTAGATAACTCTCCCTTTCACTTGAACACTTAGAGGCCATTGTAGGGTTATTAACTAGCCTAATTTCAGTATTGTTGTGTCTCAAGAAATAGGGAAGCCTGAGGAGAAAAAGACAGATGGGGAGACTGCTGCTTGGTGGAGCAGTCATAACACACACATTTATCAAGCGTTCAGTGTCTTACGGTCATGGTTCATGGCACCCCAAACCAATTGCACTAGTAACATCAAAGATCAGCGATCACAGATCACTAACATATAATAGTATGAAAAAATTTGAAATATTGCAAAAATAACCAAAATGCTACACAGAGACACAAACCGAATATGTGCTGGTGGAAAAATGGCACCAATATACTTGTTCAATGCAAGATTGACATAGACATTCAATTTGTTAAACAAAATATCTGCAAAACTCAATAAAGCATAGCACAATAAAACAGTGTATGGCCATATTTAGACAAAGTAGATGGTATATATTGGTATTGAATTACCTGGATGTTTAACTTCACTCATAATTTGCCCATATGCTAATTTAAACTTTTCTAAAATAACCTCTAAGGAAAAGAATATCTTTAATTTAATACATCTTCTTAGCTTTAAGCATCCTTATATGTATAGGTACATAAATGTTATGTGTGCCTGTTCTCAGTGTTTTTGTCACAAAATAATTTTAATATTCCTTTAGTATAATGCTAAAGAAATTGTGATGCATATATCTTATATATAGATATACACACACATAGAAGACTTCTATATATTTTATCTAGGAATGTTCTGAAAATACTGCTTTTCTTTTTTGTAACTTATTAAACTAAGATGATAAAATCAATAAATGTAAAAGTTGTAAGTCCAATGTCTGTTCTTTTTTTGAAAATACTTAGTAGAAAGACAGAAACCCAATGTTTTTGTTACATTCAAGTTATCAAATCAAGGTAAGAGAGACTCTGGAGTACCTAGACCATTCAACAAAAAGAAAATAAATCTCAGTTTCTCACAACTAAGAGAGACTTTCAAGGTTAAAAGGGACCTTCAAGGTCATCTGCTTCATCTTAAGAGAAGGCTTCACTGCTGCTAGACATCTTCAATCACTTCTTAAAGACTGACTCCCCATGGAGTTTCAAACCTCACTTAACATTTCTGTTTAGACTGTAGAAACCCATTTATAAAGGGACACACTATTTATATATGCCTGTCAGCTACATCCTCCAGTAAATGAATCCATCTATTTTCTACAGCCCGTGCCCAAGTGTTACACATGCTGTTTAATTAGGATCCAAAAATGTACGGATTTTTCATTATTCACTGTTTCCCTCATTACCTAAACTTCCCAGTGCTTTCCCACTTAAGAAGTGCAGAAGAGCTATGAATTAGTTTTCTTTCTTGCTACCATGAAGATTCTTGAATTATCTTAAAACAATGAAGACAACAGAGAGAAACTCAAAAACTTTCTAACGTAGTAGAAAGGATCCTGGGGTTTTAGTTGCTGATCATGTAAAAATAGTAGGTAAGTTTAGAGATCAGTGGCTCTTAACCATTTTTTTTTAAAGATTAGAGACCCTGTGAGAATCTGTTGAAAGTTCTAAGTCTCAAGAAATAAGAAAACAACACAGTATTTACTTCATGTGTACATACACTTACAGGATAGTCATAAACTCTCCTGAAGACTAAGTGAAAATCACATATATGCCCTGTTATAGCATCTCTTTTCTCATAATAAAACCAGTGTAAACATTTGACTAGTTATAGACAAATACGTTTAAGTTATGGGGCATTGCATATGTATTTTAAGTAACTGTAAAATGTGAACAATGTACTAGAAAAGTTGAAGATGCCAAATTCACTTCACCTTATTCTGAATTATTTCATACTTTAAAATATTAAGTAGGCAAGTTCTAAATCTCAGAATCTCCATGAGTAATATAAACCTATATGTTATTTATACCCTTCTTTTCATTTGTTATGTTTCCTTGGTCTTTCTAAAATGGTATAAATCCCCATTGAAAAGACCTTTTACTAGACTTACTCCTAATTACTTCACCCTCGTTATCACATGCTGTTACAACTCAGTATCCCAAGAGTAACTGAATGCGATACCACGTTTTCCTGAACATGGCTGTAAGAAATATGGAGTGTGGAAGCTGGTAGAAGTATGTCCACACCCAAGCAAATGTGCCAAGACTGTGAGCCTCTCACCCAGTAACATTGCCTTTGTTATTGTGGCAGCGCGGGTGTTGGAAGAACTGGAGTCTTCATAACATTAAGCATTGTTTTGGAAAGAATGAGATATGAAGGAGTCGTAGATATCTTCCAGACCGTCAAAATGTTGAGAACACAACGACCAGCTATGGTACAGACAGAGGTGAGAAAATCCATTGCATTTTTCACATCTCAAGAGCCTACGTTTTGCTAGCCTGGGCCTCCTGGAGTCCAGACTCTCTCAACACCACACACATAATACTGTGGGGAAAGCATCAAACCGTTTAATAATTTTGAACCTCATTTTCCCCCTTCTTAAATGGGGTGAGATTATCAGTGTTTTAGTGTTGCTATAGAAATTACGTGCGATTATATGTTACATTGAGCTATGTTAAATTTCACTACTGGACCATTTTTGACCAATAAAATGGCAATTTCATAAAATTCGTTATATTCATTTTCTTGTAGTATATATTATATATAGAGAGAAAGCATAATGCTTAGTACATAAAATAATCTCAGCCCATTTAACTTCTCCATTCGCCCTCTTTGTGCCTACAGAGGTATCAGTTGTTCTATATTTCATGTCTTAACAATGGCCATTCAAAACATTTTGATTCTGGATAAGCCTAGAGATATTATATTAGCCCCACATTTCCTATTCCAATAATTAATATGGCAATTTGGATATTTCTCTTAATAATAAGAGTTTATGATATAGCCAGTCTGGTCTATTGAGCATTCATTTCTAAAGATGATATTACTGAGAGTTTATGTTCTGCAAAAGGCCACCAAATTATACAACTTACATGTGTTCCTCAATTCATCATCCACAGTATCTTTCAGACTGATTTCAAAGTAGTACAAGTGTGTGGCTTGCAATACTCAAAACATTCTGTCAGCCTGACAAACTTAATGGGTCTTGGGGGTTACAGAGGGAAATTGGACATTTAAAAAGCGTGAACACTTAGCCAAGCAACTGACTGTGACAAGATAGGAAAGTAAACACCATTTATTTTGCATTACCATTTTTATTATAGAAAAATGCACATTTAAGCAAAATAGAAACTATCTACTTTCAGCCTGGTTGGCCACTGAAAATAGATTTCTTTTATGGGGAAAATCCTACTTTTTCTCATCCCTATAGAGATCTGTAAATTGTAATTTTTCCATCTCTCCAACAATGCTTCAATTTATTCCAATATGATAGTGTTCTTCGTTGTCTGAAAAAAGCCATGTTTCATACCGTTTTATTTTAGTGTGTGCCTTTCTATAACAGACAGCTAGCAATCACACAGAATTGGGCCGAATTTACAGGTATTTTTTGATGTGGGCAGCCAATCTTGTGAAGCCATTTTCAGGGATGAAAAGCTTGGAAGTCCAGTGCCCTGTGTAAATGGATTTGTGTGCCTGTTGTGCCGCACCAGCTACCTTCTGGCTGTATATGAACATCATATATAAGTGAGAGAGCCAGCCAAAAGGTAGCTGAAATGACTGTGAGTGATTCTCATTGCAAGCTCTACTATCCAAACATAATTTTTTTAAAATTCAAATTTGGTTGGCAGTAGCTCAGAAGATAAGTAAATTCAGATTTTTCTCAGGACAGTTTGTGTATCAGCCTCTCATATATTTAAACTGAGAATTCATTATCACAAATAAGCAGATAATTGTAAAGGATGACTTTCATCATTATCTGTTTATAAGGCATGTAAGAAGTGTATGTGCTCAATTGGTGGTAATTGTTTGATACTACTTTTGAAAACACTTGTCTGGGAAGGCAGTGTACACCTGACCTGCCACTGCTTGGAATTGGGAGATCATTTTAGTCAAATTGATTGGCAAACTGAATAAACACTCCATGTGGCTAATTTTTCTTCGTTCACTATAACCAATTGGTCATTGGATTAGATCAATTGACAAAAGTATGATTTCGCCCCATATAGATGTAATTTTGTTATCCAATATTGATTTTTATTTTTCTATTAAAATATGCTCATGGTCCCTTCCTTTGTTTCTCCCCATTCGTTGTCTCCTGCAGGATCAGTATCAGTTTTGCTATCGAGCCGCACTAGAGTACCTGGGCAGCTTTGATCACTATGCAACGTAGAAACCCCTGACCCATTCTGGATTTTTACTACAGGCCCTTCAATATCCGTGGAGTCTCTTCTGAGCCATACAGGGCACTTGAGAAGTCCTTCTTAACTTCTAGCTAACAACTACTTAGTGGGACTATTACACACAAAACAAATAAAAAACAAATTATTCCAGGTGGACCAAGAATTCACAGTTTAATAATCTAACCTGAAAAATAATGAAGAGAATCCTGACTGATGAGGCATCTGAAGGATTTTATTTACAGATACCTCAAGGATTCAAAATCAAGGGAAGAAGAAATCACAGCAAAGAACCACCATCTTATTCAGGATTGTTTGAAAGGTGCAAGGAGAAATTGCCAGAATGCTGCAATTCAGCCCAAGATGTGTGCTGGTGTGGCTTCTCACAGCGAAATGGACTCTGCTTTGACATCACCCCTTCCCACCATACTGCTCATAATAACATTTTAGGGGGAAAGGGAGGGGGGAATGTTTAAAAAGAAAGTCCTTGATTTAGTTTTTTAGTATTGTAAAGATACTGCTGACCTGTGCTTCATTTCTAACTGTGTAAACTTTTTTTTAACAAAATGTATCATTCGATAAAGTGAATTTTAAAAAAGTTACATAACTCTTCATTTTTTATTTCCAAATCGTAGGTTTTTTTAAGCTGTAGAACTGTTATCTGTAATATCTTGCTGTAGAAATATCAAATAATTTGAAATTTTGCACATTTTTGTGCAATACTCAATCTACAGTATCAGTCTCGTCAGATATATTAATTTTACACTTCTGTTCAGTTTTGATTGGTGAGAAAGTACCCATTCTCTTCAAATTATCAAAGATAATTATTATTTTGTTTTGATTTTGGAATCAACAGGGAGGCGCAAAGTATAAAGTTGCTGCTAACATATATACATATATATCCAAATTTTACAAGGGTGTCTATGTATATATAGACAGTGTGTCCACACAAAAAATAGATATAGCTATCAGTTCTTCCATGATTTAGTTTTTTTAAATGTAGAAAAGCTATTCTCTTTCCATTTATTCTTTCCATTTATTCTTAATTTTTTGACATATTGGTATTTCTTAATATCACAAAACTTTAATTTTTTAAAGGGAAATGAGGAATGCACATCAGTGATTGTCAAACCTCACCCCCTAATTTCCTACCCAATCTCCCCCCACCTACCCAATCATATTCACTAATTCTGTTTTGTCAGGCTTCCAACAAAGTTCAATATTTCTAACACTCTAGTGCAATAAAAATTATTAAATAGCTAAGAGGTGTGCATGTGGGAAAGGTCAGTGCATATCCCTTTAGGAGGGGAGAATGTTGTAATATATCAGCTATCGAGTTGTTTAAAAAAAGTGTATTCAATCGTATATTGTCTATAGTATGTGCTATGAAATTTGCATTTATGATATGTAACAGGGGCAAAGCCAAATTCATGTTACTCTGTTCAGTCAGAAACATTTTGTGGCATACAGCATTCCTGGGAAGTGCTGTACCTTGTTTCGTTTTGGTTTTAGTTTTGCATTTAGAGTGCCTTATAATTGATGCCTATTTTAATAGCATTTCTTTTTAGCTTTTGGTTCGTATTTCCATTCACTGTTCGTATCTGTTACTCTTTCTATTAAAGCATTATCTGTTTACCACATGTACAAAAACTCTTTGAATAATATGCATTCCTAGTTTTCAGCCAAGTCGGGGATGTTAGTGATTGTACCAGCCCAAAGCACTTGGATAATCAGGGCCCTTCTTCCTTTTATAATCGTCACCATCAGAAAAAGCTACTTGTTTTATTTATATTCCCTTCCAAATCTGCTCTGGAACATGCAGTAACTGCACCAAACTTATTTTAGTAACAAATATCATTGGCAACTTTGGAATATATTTGATATTCCATTAGAATTTTTCTAAAAGGGGAAAAAATATATATATATTATATAAATAAATATATATATATTATATATATATATATAAAACCCCCAATTCTTCCAACATTCTATAGGAAGCCATGGATGATGGCATGAGTTTGCCACATTTTACACGATTTTAAATAATCCTCAAAATATCCAAGGAACTCTTAAAGAGTTTTGGTATGAGTATACTGCTTTGGTTTAATTTTAGCTTCATGGATGTTCTGCATGGAAGGATTTTTGTTTTCCACATTTTCCCATTGCTAGCAGAATGAAATCCAAGAGACCAAACACTTGCAAGCATTGTATTTGAGCACTTTTGTAAAAAACAAAGAAAAAGAAAAAAAAGAAAATATATATAATACTTAAAAAAAGTATCTAGAAGGCTACCTCAGAATGAGACTCTCTAACCTACATCAGAACCAGAGAAGAATGTGCACTATGTGGGTCTGTTATCATTTTCTTTTCGTTTGTATCTTTTTGGAGATTTATCCAAGTGCCAGATTACTCAGTGCTATAATTTTCTTTTAGTTGAACAAAGGGGGTCAGATAGACATTGCATCATCCAGACATGCCTTGTTGGACATGTAGAATCCGATGGAGCATTGCACACCAGAATGATTGGCCAATGAGCAGCTTCTCTCCCTGAAACAAAAACTGCCCATTTGGCAAAGGGAAAGATGACAATAATCAGAAGAAGAAAATGAATGGGATGCATACCATAGACGAACGAGGTGGAGACTATTGCGGGAATCTTACTGTTCAGGAGCTGTTCCTAGAACTAACTCCCTTACTGTCATTGATGTGCATTCCACTCTGTGCTTTTCTGTACAACCATCCAAGTTTTAATTTCCCAGGTAAAACATCTTTATCTGCCATTACCACAAGCTTTCGAGTTTCCAGTTATTTTCATCATCATAACCAGTACGGTGCTATTATTTACCTATGTACGTGTAGTTATGTATAATTTTGTAATTAGTTACAATGGTAAAAAAAAAATCAAAATATATAAAAAGTGATTTGTACAGAACTTTATTTTAGCTCTTTTTTAAAAATGATTTGCATGGTTAGAAAACGGCGAGGACAGCCAGGGGAGGGAAGGGCCTCTAGGGAACTTTGCACTTTCTATACCTTTGTACTATGCACTGCCCTATTGATTCTACACCCAATAATGATATTACTTGAACCCATCTGTAAGAAACTGCTTCGGAAATTCATTTGTGTGTATGTAAATAACACAACATAGAAACAGGAAGGGAAAAAAGTCTGCAGTAATGCACGTATTTTTTTTTCTTTCCTGTTTATTTTCGGTTTTGCTTTGTTTAAGTCCTTCCTTTTGTTTTTAATTCCCTTTTTGTTTTTCTTTTTGGGTTTTGGTTCCTTTTGGGTTTATGGGTGCCCTGATACTCCAGCAGAGATCAGAAGGCTACAGATCCATTCTATCCATCCGTTATGTGGCTTTGCCATCCCAGCTTGGAGTGTCTTTACAAAGATAATAACAGTTGTGTTCTTTGCTCTCGTTTTGGATGCATAGACTGAAAAATTTAAAAAAATAACTTGTAAAATGGCTTGTTAAAAAAATACAATTACCTCTAATTAGTAGTACGCGTAAATGTTTTACAGAATGAAAGGCGTGCTTTTTATTTTCTTACTTCGTTACATTGGTGGCGAAAGAAGTCTGTATGAAAATCAGTTCTTTGCTGACACAAGTTCCATTTGTTACAAATGAATTCTAATAAAAATGTCAGTGTTATGCAGCCCTGGCCTTTGCTTTTGTCCACGCAAGCACTTTGGTTTTCAACTGACTATATGTTCTCTCTCCTCTTCTGGTTATCTAGTTAGTTCCTTGTACTAGTAATAATTCTGTTTACCAAGAGACTACTGTTTACAAGTATCTACCTTGAGGTAAGCACTTTTCACTGGTAAGCAAACAGAGGCTCAAAGAAATAGTTTTTCCAAGTTCACAGAGCAAAGAAAGAGGCGTTGTTTTCATTCATGTCAGAGATCACGGGCAATCTTTGATTCTGTGGAAATGACTACTATATACAAATTTAAGCGCACAACTATATATACGTCTATATGTATGTATTTTCATCTCGAAACAACTTTCATGCACATAAAAATAGCTCCATAGTGTTCATTTATTGATACCTTTGGGAACATGGCTAAGAAAATGCTTGGTTTATTTATTCAGTCATTCAATATTATCAGGTACCAGTAATGGCTCAGAATCGTTCTAGGTATTGGAAATGCAGCTCTGAACAAATGAGATACTGGTGCTGTTTGCATACAGACTATAGTCTACTGACAGAGGTTGGCACTGAAGTAATAGTAACATCACATGGGACCAGTGCTATGAAGGAAAGTGTAGGATCCTTGAAGTTAGGACTTTCAGTAGTGAGTGACAGAAAGTCTGACTCAAATTGATCTACTGGAAAAGAAAAGTGTTTACTGACTCATGTACTAAAAGACTAGGAGTGGACTCATTTACTAAAAGAGTAGGAATACATCATCTTAAGGTATAACTGGATTCAGGGCTCAGGTGATGCCTTCAGGACATGATGTCTCTTCCCATCGTCCAGCCTGATTTCTACTTTCACAGTTTTAAACTCCGTTTTTGTGGTCCCTTGAAGCTTTGGGATCATAACACCACAGAGCAGACAAGTGGAAGAGTTTACTTCCCCCAACAACACAATCAAAAGTCCTAGAATGGAGTGGATTCTTCTTGATCCTAATTGAACCGGTCTTGGGGTAAGTGATCATCTCAGGAATGCAAGTATGGAGAAAAGGCGAGAATGTGTGCATTGAGTTATCACATCCAGAAGGATGTAAGGTGGCTGTCCCATTTTGCCAAACAGCAATGAATATTGTGGGACGAACAACTGGCTGCTGATCAGCCTGATTAGTTAAGGTAAGGCAAAGCACAGGTATGCTTGGTAATGTTAAAACTACCTGTTAGAAATAATGACCGGATCAAACAATTCCATTATCCAAACATTATTTTGGAAATCCTGTTATTGAATCAACAATCAGACTTTTTCCACTTCACCTAGTTGGCTTTTACTTTTGCAGATATGACCACCCCATTGGCTGATTGCGTAAAAACAGGATAGAATGTTTGAAGTGTATCAGATTTGATATTTTGTACATTGTGATTCATAAGTTTAAACAGATATCTGATAGAATACCAAGAATGACAAAATATTATCTGATTGTATACATGTACATGCACAGAATTAATAATAACTAATTATAAGTTTGGGACTTTCACTTAATTGTATCCATGATTAAACTTTATAATGAGAATTTTAATTATAATTCATAAAATTATGAATCTGAGAAATATTTAAATGTATAATGTTTAAAATAATTCCTGCAAATTCTGAGGAAATATAATAGGCCAAGACCTGTGAAATCTTTTGTTTAATAATACAAAGAGACTTAAAATATGTAAAATTGTATATATGTAAAAATGTTTTACAGTTACATATACAATATGTATATATGTAATGTATATATTACATATAATTTTACATATATTATTTTACATATACACTGTAATGCCATTTATAATGCATTAGCATTTCACTATTAAATAGTGTTTTGGAAAAAAGATAGCTACATTAAAAATTATTATATATACTTTTCAAGAAAGGATATAAAATTATGTACACACCTTAAAGAAGTGACTGGAAGGAAATATAATTATTAAATGATACTCTGTGATAAAATTTTGCTGCACTTTGTATATTTTCTAAAATTTTTACAATAAGTATTTCAAAATAGCAAATTGTGCATGCTTTGAAATATGTGAGAAGATAGAATAATTTTTTAAATCAATTTACAAGGCAAGAATGAAGAGAAAAGAGAATCTAGGACAGGAGGGGCAAATAGTAAATAATATGGGACATTTAAAATTTAAAACAGAATTACTGCAAATGTAAATAAAGTATATTCAACTTAAAGATACAGATTTTTAGCCTAGTTACATAATGCTTGTAAGAACATGAGGCTACCAAAAGTAAAAGAATGCAAGAGATATACCATGCAAACATAGCTAAAAGAAAGCTATACTGAGTTATATTAATATCAGCCATATCATTACCAAATAATAAAAAGGTCAATTTCCGATGAAAAACTTCAATGCACCAGGAAGATATGACAATTCTATGTGTGTATGAACCTCATAACATGGCCTCAAAATGTAGACAACAAAAATAGAACTTAAAGGAGTTACATACATATTCACAGCTATCATGGGAGATTTTAAAACACTTATTGTATAAAATGAACAAACTGAATAAAACTTCAGTAAGGGTATAAAAGATATGAACAAGCTGATTAACAAAATTTACCTAAGTGATCTATGTAGATTATTAAATTCAATAACTTAAAAATATACATTATTTTTAAGAGCATTTAAAACATTTACCTAAATTAACTAGAAATTGGACCATAAAGCAAGTCTCGAAGTATTTGAAAAGTTGTAATATGTGGAATATGTTCTTTGGGCCCCACAGTAATAGTTAATCTAGACATCAATCACAAAGATAGTTAGAAAAGCCCACTATGTGGTAATTAAGAAATAACTTTTAAATAGCCAGTAGCTCACAGAAAAAAATCACAATGGAAATAAGAAATTATAATGATAAAATTATGAAATTGTATCAAAATGTGTGGGTTTTACAGTGAAATTTATAGCTTTTCGATGCATATGTTAGAAAATGAGAAAGGCTAAAAGCTAATGATCTTGTTTTTTACAAATTAACAAAACAACAGCTAATTACCCCTCAATAAAGAAGGAAATAAAAGAGAAAAAAATTAACTGAAAAAAATTATTCAATAGAGAATAGCAACAAAGATTAAAGGTAAAAGTTGATTATTTGAAAGACAATGAAATTGATAAACCCTAGCAAAATGATTTAAAGAAAAGCAATGGACAAATCATTCACATCAGAAACTTGAAAGGAATATAGTGCTTCAGCTCTTACCAATATTAACCATTATAACAAAGGTTCCATGTCACATAAACCAATAAGAAAAAGCCAGAATACCCAATATAATTAGGCATTAGCCCTGAAAGGATACTTCACAGAAAAAGGATAGCTAAATTGCTCAAAAATATGTGAAGTACTCAATTTTACAAGTAATCAAGGAAATGCAAATTAAAGCTACAATGTGACACAGCTACATGCTCACAAGAACAGCTAATATTAAAAAGACTAATAATACCAAGTGTTGGTGAGAATGTAGAGTAATACGTCTGTCACACACAATGCTTGCTAGAGTGCAATTTTACAAGCACCCTGAAATAATATTATTACATATTAAAGTAGAATATAAGCACATTTTATTCAGGATTATACCAATTGTAGCTATGTAACAAGTAGAAATGCATGCCTGTGTGAATGAGAGACATAAAAGTTTATCCATTTCAACATTACTCATAGAGCCAAGAACTCTAACATAAGTGTCTGTCAACAATGGAATGTATAAATACATGGTGGTATAATGACACGATGAAACACTATACAGCAGTGAATAAGTTTGGCAAACAACATTGAGCAAAAAATGCCATACACAAAAAGTGTATACTGTATACCTGGTAGATTTGAGGAACAGAAAGGTAGGTACTGATTAGGAGAACAAAAAGCAAATTTCCGTTGTGCTAGCTATTTTTTTTTTACTTAAATGTCATTTCAAAAGTGTTTGCTTTTTAGTAAACTGTGGAGCTGTACCTTTACTTTTGTGCATTTTTCCTATTTTTATATGTCAATAAAGTTTAATGACTCTTACCTATTCATATATATACACATGGCTAAAATAAGTTAGTATTAAAAATATGAAAGCCTGCCATACTTTGGATGGTGAACATCTGTTCTGTATCATTACTGAAAATGAAAAAAAAATTATGTTTAAAATTCCACTTAGAGATCTTGAAATTGAAATGTAGAAGTATGTCCAGTCGATTATAAGTATCATTGTAAAGAACTACTAACAAGGCTATAGACCACTTATTTTTGGGGACAGCTGGCAAGCATGTAATCATAGGGTTCGACTGAAAATTATTGATGAAAACATAAAAAAAAAAAAAAAAAAGCAAACATTCAGCTATGTTTGTCAATATACAGGATCCAGCTCGCTGTTAGACTTCAGAGGATCTTGGGAATGACAAGCAATTACATGTAATGTTTATGTGGTAGTGACTACTCATTCATAGCTAAGTGAGCTATTAAATGATGCTACCATTTGTTAAATAAATTTTTCTTGTTAAATTTTGGGGCATCCAAAATAATTTTTGTCTCTCATTTATTATAAACATTTTCTTTCTACTGAGAACTGGAAATAAAGGAGACAGATGAGACATAGGGACTTTTTCACTCTGGGTTAGATCATGAAAGTTAAAAGTATTGGGTTTGAACTGCATAAAAAAGAAACAAAATGTGTGTGTCATGATTCTAGATTGTGCTAACCTATCCAGCAAGTTAAAAACTGTGAACTATTGGCTAATAGACAAGCATGACAGTATGGCTGGATAAATGCTAGATTTATATCATTTGAGAGAAAATTAACAAAAAGTACAAAGTCTATTGACTATGAAAATGTCATGTAGAAGGAAAAAACCAAAAATCCTAAAGGGGATTCTGGGAAGATGGTGGAATAGGAAGCCCTATTCATTTCCCTATCTAGAAAAAAATTGCACTGACAGAGTATGATGTAACTATTTTGAAATTCTGGAGTCTACAGAAGGCTTGCAACTTCAAAGAGAAGGCTTGGACAGTACATTGTAATTAGTTTTAGCCCATTTCAGCTCTTTGCACAGTAGCAGACACCCATCCCCTACCCTCAGCCCCATGGCAGCTATGCATGTGTTCCTGGAGCAATCTGCAGACAGCTTGTAGGAGTCAGGATGAGCAATAAAAGAAGACCCTATTCTCCAAATAGCTGGGATCTGTGTTCTGACCACCAATTGCTGCATTTAGTCACAGAGGTGTAGAAAAATAGGCCAGCGGCTGTTGTTGTTTGTCCTGTGTTTGCAAGCCTCTCTCTCTCCAGCTGAAGTGAATTCAAAGACATTGAGAGGGCCAGTGCTCTTTTTATTCTTATTTTTCCCTTTTGGGAGTCAGATATTAAAAATTAAAACATTCATAAACAACTGTACATACAGGAAAAATTAGAAAGTGACCATACATACCCAGGAAAAACTGTAGGATCAGAAAATATCCAAAAATATCTTAAGTTTATACCTCACTCTGATTATTGGCACAGAAAAGATATAACAATCAAGAAAACAAAAACAATAAAAAATAGCAAAAAGCAGCAAACCCTGGAGAAGAGGGAGAATCTGATTTCCAGAGTTAAAAGTACAAGGCATACAAGCATCTACTACACAAAACATTTAAAATAATATTCTTAAAGATAGATAACTAAAGAAGATGTGGAGAAGGTGAAACAGAACAAAACAATGTATGAACAAAATGGAAATATAAATAAAGAGACTGACAACCTAAAAAAAAGAAATTCTGGAGCTAAAAAGTACAATAATTGAAAGATTCTCTAGAGGAGTACAAAGGCTGAGTTGAGCAAGTGGAAGAAAAAAATCAGCAATATTCAACACAGAACAATGGAAGTTATTGAGTATAGAAATTAAAAGAAAAAAGATAAAGTGAACAGAGTCTAAGAGAGCCACGTTACTCCATCAAGCAAAGAAACATTAACATTATGGAAGCCTCAGAAAGAGAAGAGAGATGGAATATTTGGGGTACAGAAAATACTTGAAAAAATAATGGTTGAAAACTTCCCAACACTGGTATTTTAAATTATGTCTTTTTTATTTTAGGGGTAGGGTCTTGCTCTGTCACCCATGCAATATGATTGTGAATATGATTGTCACCCAGTGTGCAATCATATTTTACTGTAACGTCAAACTCAAGTGATGTTCCCACCTCAGTCTCCCAAAGTGCTGGGACTACAAGCATCTACCACCACACCCGGCTAATATTTTTTTAATGATTTTGTTAGGGACAGAGTCTCGGGTTGTTGTCCAGGATAGTCGCAACCAATTTTCATAACGTACAAAAATATAAACATCAAATAAACGCCAAGTAAGACAAAAAAGAGAACCACATCAAGAAACATTATAACCAAGCTTTCAAAAGACAAAAGAAAGAAACTTGAAAACAACAAGAGGGAACTTGTCTCACACAAGGATCCACAATAAGATTATCCAGATTTCTCATAAGAAGCTGAAGGCCTGAAGGCAATGGGCCAATATATTCAAAGGGCCAAAAGAAAAACAAAACAAAACAAAAAACATCAAAACATCCAAGGAAAAAACTGTCCTTCAAAGGTGAGGAAGAAATTAAGATATTCTCAGGTAAACAAAGCTAAAGGAGTTTGTTACCATTAGATTTGCCTTGCAAGAAATACCAAAGTGGCCATGAAGGGTGAAATGAAAGGGCAGTAAAAAAGTAACTTGAAGCTTTAGAAAAATCTCACTAAAGGTAGATACATGGGCGATTATAAAATCTTGTATTATTTGGAAAAATAGTTTGTAACTCCGCTTTTTGGTTTCTGCATAATTTAAGAGACTAATACATTTTAAAAACAATTACTACTCTAAAGCTAGTATTATTGTAACTTTAGTTTGTAAATCAGTATTTCATACATAATTTAAGAGACTAATGTATTTAAAATAATTATTAGTTTGTGTTTTGGAGCACACAATGTATAAGGACAGAATTTTGTGACACAAACAACCGAAAGCGGTGAGGATGGAGCTGTTAATGGAGTAAAGTTTTTACATGTTATTCAAGTTAAGATGCCATAAGTTTAAATTAGAGTCTATAATTTTAGGATATTAAATGTAATCTTCATGGTAACTAAAAGAAAATAGCTATAGAAAATAGATAAAATGAAATGAGAAAGGAATTTAAACATTTCAATACAAAATAATCTACTAAACACAAAAGAAGATGGTAATGCAGAAAACGGACAAAAAAGCTGCAAGACATGTAGAAAACAAATAACAAAATGACAGAAGGATTTATTAGTAATTACTTTAAATTTAAATGAACTAAGCTCTCCAATCGAAAGATAGACATTTGCAGACTGGATTTAAAAAACATAATCCAATTATGTGTTGTCTGTAAGACTCACTTGAGATTTAAGGAGCCAAAAATATTAAAAGTAAAAGGACAGAAAATGATACTTCATGCAAGTATTAAACAAAAGACAGCAGAATAGGCTATGCTAATTGTCAGGCCTCTGAGCCCAAGCTAAGCCATCATATCCCCAGTGACCTGCACGTATACATCCAGATGGCCTGAAGCAATTAAAGATGCACAAAACAAGTGAAAATAGCCTTAACTGATGACATTCCACCATTGTGATTTATTTCTGTCCCAACCTAACTGATCAATGTACTTTGTAATCTCCCCCATCCTTAAGAAATTTCTTTATAATCTCCCACACCCTCAAGAAGATTCTTTGTGATTCTCCCCACCCTTGAGAATGTACTTTGTGAGATCTGCCTCCTGCCCCCAAAACATTGCTTTTAACTCCACCGCCTATCCCAAAACCTATAAGAACTAATGATAATTCCACCACCCTTCGCTGACTCTTTTTGGACTCAGCCTGCCTGCACCCAGGTGAAATAAACAACCATGTTGCTCACACAAAGCCTGTTTGGTGATCTCTTCACACGGACACGTGAAACACTAATTTCTCACAAAATGGACTTTAAATCAAAAAAGGTACAAGAAACAAAAACATATATTAATAAATGGTTCAATACAGCAAGAAGATACAACAAATAACAATTATAAATATTTATGCATCTAATAATAGACACTCAAAATATATAAAGAAAACTTGACAAAACTGAAGAGGGAAGTAGATAATTCTACATTAATAGTTGGAGATTTCAGTAATCCAATAATGAATAGAACAACCAGAGAGAGGGTAAGTCAGAAAACAGAAAACTTGACACAGTAAATCAATTAGATCTAACAAACATGTACATAACACTAACCAAACATACCACACACACATTTATCAAAAGTACCCGTTAGATATTTTCCAGGATAGATGATATATTAGGCCATAAATTAAGTCTTAGTAAATTTTAAATGATATATATTGTACAAGATACCTTCTCTGACTACAATAGGATAAAGTTAGAAATCAGCAGAAGTTAAAGAAATAAAACTGAAAAAATTTACAAAATTGTGAAAATTAAATAACGCTCTCTTAAGCTACCAATATATAAAAAAGAAATTACAAGAAAAAAAAAAACCTAGAAAATACTTAGGGATAAATGAAAACCAAAATACAACATACTAAAACTTATAGGACACAGGAAAAGCAGTGGTAAGGGAGAAATTTATGACTATAAACACATTAAGAAATGAACTAGAACAAAAACAAACTGAATCAAAGGCTAGAAGGAAAGAAACAATAAAGAGCAGAGATAAATGAAATAAAAAATAGAAAAATAGGCTGGGAGCTGTGGCTCATGTCTGTAATCCTAGCACTTTTGGAGGCCACGGTAGGTGGATCACTTGAGGTCAGGAGTTTGAGACTGACCTGGCCAACATGGTGAAAACCCACCTCTACTAAAAATACAAAAAATTAGCCAGGCATTGTGGTGCATGCCTGTAATCCCAGTGACCCAAGCAGCCGAGGCATAAGAATCTCTTGAAACTAGGAGACGGAGGTTGCAGTGAGCTGACATGATGCTGCTGCACTCCAGCCTGGAACTATTAACAATTTTATGCCAATAAATGGAATAACCCGGATGAAATGAACACATTTCTGGAAACACAAAACCTAACCAGACTACACTGTACACCTATATAACTTGGAATCAGATTGAATCAGTAGGGGGGGAAAAAAAAACCCAACAAAGAAAATCCCTAGACCTATTGTCTTCATGAGTGAATGAAGAACAATAATCCTTCTCAAATTTTTCCAAAAAAATTGATGAGGGGACACTTTCTGATTCTGTGAGATTAACATTACGCTGATACCCAACCCAGATAAAGACATTACAAGAAAACTACAGACCAATATTTCCTATGAATATTAATCCAAAAATTCTCAACCAAATGCTAGCAAACTGAATTCAGAAGTGTATTAAAGGAATTATATACCATGACAAAGTGACATTCATTCTTTGAATGCAAGAATACTTTGACATATGAAAATTTATGAATGTGATACACCACATTAACAAAATGAAAGGAAAAAGCCACATGATCATTTCAATTGATGCAGAAACAGCTTTTAACAAAATTCAACATTCTTTCAAATAAAAAATACTCAACAAACTAGGAATAGAAGAAACCACTTCAACATAATAAAAGCCATATATGAAAACCTCATAATTAACATTATTTTCAATGGTGAAAGACCTACGGCTTAAGAAAGAATGCTTGTTCTTGGTACTTCTGTTTGACAAAGCACTGGAAGTTCTAGCCAGAGCAAACAGGCAAGAAAAATAAATAAAAGGCATCCAACTTGAAAAGGGAAAACTAATATTATCTTTATTTGCAGATGATATGCTCTTATATGCAGAAAAACCCTGAAGATTCCACACACACAAAAAAAATTTGAACTAATAAATGAATTCAGCAAAGTAGCAGGATACACAATCAACACACAAAAATCAGTTGCATTTCTATGTGCTAACAATAAAGAACGTGAAAAGGAAATTATAGAAACAAAGCCGTTTACAATAGCATCAAAAAGGATAAAATATTTCAGAATTAACTAGGGTTGTGAAAGACTGGCTGTGGAAAACTATAAAACATTGCTGAGGCCAGGTGTGGTGGCTCACGCCTGTAATCCCAGCACTTTGGGAGGCTGAAGTGGGTGGATTACAAGGTCAAGAGATGGAGATATTCCTGGCCAGCATGGTGAATCCCAACTCTAATAAAAATACAAAAATTAGCTGGGCATAGTGACACATGCCTGTAATCTTAGTTACCTGGGAGGCTGAGGCAGGAGAATCACTTGAACCCAGGCCACAAAGATTACAGTGAGCCAATATTGCACCACTGCACTCCAGCCTGGTGCCAGAGTGAGACTCCATCTCAAAAAACAAACAAACAAACAAAAACCCCAAACAAAGCATTGCTGAAAGAAATTAAAGACATAAATAAATAAAACACATTCCATGTTCCCAGATTTGAAGGCTGTACTGTTAAGATACCAAAACGACTCAAAGGAATCTATAGATTTAATCCAATCTTTACTACATTTCCAATAATGTTTTTGCAGAAATAGAAAAACGCATCTTAACATTTATGTGGAATCTCAAGGGACTCTGAATGACAAAAACAATCTCAAAGAAAAGAGCAAACTTGAAGGTGGTGCCAAGATGGCAGAATAGGAACAGCTCCAGCCTCCAGCTCTCATCGTGAGTGACAGACAGAAGACAGGTGATTTCTGCATTTCCAACTGAGGTACTGGGTTCATCTCACTGGGGCGTGTTGGACAGTGGGTGCAGGACAGTGGGTGGAGCCCAATGACCAAGAGCTGAAGAAGGGCGAGGCATTGCCTTACCTGGAAAGTGCAAAGGGGAAGGGAATTCCCTTTCCTAGCCAAGGGAAACCATGGCACACAACCCCTGGAAAATCGGGTCAGTCCCACCCTAATACTACTCTTTACCAAGGGTCTTAGGATTATATCCCGCGCCTGGCTTGGAGGGTCCCACACCCACAGAGCCTCCCCTCATTGCTAGCACAGCAGTCTGAGATCTAACTGCAATGTGGCAGTGAGGCTGGGGGAGGGGTGCCTGCCATTGCTGAGGCTTAAGTAGGTAAACAAAGCGGCCAGGAAGCTCTAACTGGTTGGAGCCCACTGCAGCTCAAGGAGGCCTGCCTGCCTCTGTAGACCCCACCTCTGGGGAGAGGGCATAGCCAAACAAAAGGCAGCAGAAACCTCTGCAGATTTAAATGTCCCTGTCTGACAGCTTTGAAGAGAGTAGTGATTCTCCCAGCATGGAGTCTAAGATCTGAGAACAGACAGACTGTCTGCTCAAGTGGGTCCCTGACCCCCGAGTAGCCTAACTGGGAAACATCACCACTAGGGTCAGACTGACACCTCACACTTCACATAGCCGGGTACACCTCTAAGACGAAGCTTCCAGAGGAATGATCAGACAGCAACATTTGCTGTTCAGCAATATTCATTCTTCTGCAGCCTCCGCTGCTGATACCCAGGCAAAAAGGGTCTGGAATTGACCTCGAGCAAACTCCAACAGACCTGCAGCTGAGGGTCCTGACTGTTAGAAGGAAAAATAACAAACAGAAAGGACATCCACACCAAAACGCCATCTGTACATCACCATCGTCAAAGAACAAAGGTAGATAAAACCACAAAGATGGGGGGAAAGCAGTGCAGAAAAGCTGGAAATTCTAAAAATCAGAGCACCTCTCCCCTCCAAAGGAACACAGCTCCTCGCCAGCAATGGAACAAAGCTGGACGGAGAATGACTTTGACGAGTTGAGAGAAGAAGGCTTCAGACAATCAAACTTCTCCGAGCTAAAGGAGGAATTATGAACCCAGCGCAAAGAAACTAAAAACCTTGAAAAAAGATTTGACAAATGGCTAACTAGAATAACCAATGTAGAGAAGTCCTTAAACAACCTGATAGAGATGAAAACCATGACACAAGAACCATGTGACAAATACACAACCTTCAGTAACCAACTCGATCAACTGGAAGAAAGGGTATCAGTGATTAAAGATCAAATGAATGAAATGAAGCAAGAAGACAAGTTAAGAGAAAAAACAGAGAAAAGAAATGAACAAAGTCTCCAAGAAATATGGGACTATGTGAAAAGACCAAATCTACATCTGATTGGTGTACCTGAAAGTGACAGGAAGAATGGAACCAAGTTGGAAAACACTCTGCAGGATATTATCCAGGAGAACTTCCCCAAACTAGCAAGGCAGGCCAGCATTCAAATTCAGGAAATACAGAGAACAGCACAAAGATACTCCTCAAGAAGAGCAATTCCAAGACACATAATTGTCAGATTCACCAAAGTTGAAATGAAGGAAAAAATGTTAAGGGCAGCCAAAGAGAAAGCCAATTTTCAACCCAGAATTTCATATCCAACCAAACTAAGTTTCATAAGTGAAGGCGAAATAAAATCCTTTACAGACAAGCAAATACTGAGAGATTTTGTCACCACCAGGCCTGCCCTACAAGAGCTCCTGAAGGAAGCACTCAACATGGAAAGGAACAACTTGTACCAGCCACTGGAAAACCATGCCAAAATGTAAAGACTATCGATGCTAGGAAGAAACTGCATCAACTAATGAGCAAAACAATCAGCTAACATCATAATGACGGGATCAAGTTCACACATAACAATATTAACCTTAAATGTAAATGGACTAAATGCTCCAATTAAAAGACACAGATTGGCGAATTGGATAGAGTCAAGACCCATCAGTTTGCTGTATTGAGGAGACCCATCTCACATGCAGAGACACACATAGGCTCAAAATAAAGGGATGGAAGTAGATCTACCAAGCAAACAGAAAACAAAAAAAAGACAGGGGTTGCAATCCTAGTCTCTGATAAAACACACTTTGAACCAACAAAGATGAAAAGAGACAAAGAAGGCCATTATACAATGGTAAAGGGATCAATTCAACAAGAAGAGCTAAATATCCTAAATATATATGCACCCAATACAGGAGGACCCAGATTCATAAAGCAAGTCCTTAGAGACTTACAAAGAGACTTAGACTTCCACACAATAATAATGGGAGAATTTAACAACCCACTGTCAACATTAGACAGATCAACGAGACAGAAAGTTAACAAAGATATCCAGGAATTGAACTCAACTCTGCACCAAGTGGACCTAATAGACATTTACAGAACTCTCCACCCCAAATCAACAGAATATACATTCTTCTCAGCACCACATCACACT